>NC_083337.1:167957959-168159749 GCF_019175385.1 Lycium barbarum
CAACCATTTCGTTGCATGGAGTGTGACTGAACCATCTACGTTAACGGAGGAGCTGATGCACAAGGACGAAGCTTAGATAAAATGTAGAAATCTCACTAGCGAGAAAAAGTCTTTTACCGAAGGTAAAAAAAGGGGGATGTCCAGTATTAACCGATACAAAAGATGCATCTCAAGTGATTAGGCAGGGGCAGGATTCAAACCTATCATTTTAGGTCATTTGCCTGATGGATCAACCGACTCCTCTACCCTCGTGATCAATTTGATGGAGTACGCATGGTTTGACGCATGTTGCAGTTTTCCAACTCGAATTATATATAGTTAAATTATTTTAAAGAACTTATTGCTGTATTAGTCTATATAAATAGTATGGTTTAAAAACTACTAAGTTTATATCCATGGATGTAATTAGTAGTGTGATACATTTACCCTTGAGTTGATTTAAAATTTTGAATTAGACCTTTGGAGTAGATTCATTAATGAATATTTGCACCATTCAATGAACATGCGATACCACAAACCATGGATGAATCCTTTCATTATCGGAACTTTTGACTTTGTATTATGCCTGTCCAATACG
Source organism: Lycium barbarum (assembly GCF_019175385.1). Classification (NCBI taxonomy): domain Eukaryota; kingdom Viridiplantae; phylum Streptophyta; class Magnoliopsida; order Solanales; family Solanaceae; genus Lycium; species Lycium barbarum. The sequence continues at coordinate 167,958,537 of NC_083337.1, forward strand.
TACCTTGTAGTAACAGCAAGTTCAAAAGCAACTCTGATAGGACATACAGTTGGTTAGATTCATAAGATCTATTCATTGATCTGGCCACGGAGAACGAATTTATAAATCTGAATATGATCTAATTAATACTCCCAAATTGGTGGGTTTGTGTGTGCGCGAGCCCGGGGGGGGGGGGGGGGGGGGAGGTGTCGTGGAGTATGAAAAATGGAGGAAAAAAAGAAAGAAAAAAGATCTAATTAATACAGTCAAACCTCTTTATAACAGCATCGTTGGGTTCGAAAGTTTTTTGCTGTTATAGAGAATGGTTGTTATACACCTATAACAGCATTGACATTTAAATAATATTTCGCTGTTATAGACAAAAAAAAATGCATAAAATCTAATTTTTCAGTTTTAATTGCCAAATTTCTAGATATATATATATATATATATATATATATATATATATATATATAATTCATATGATATTTTATCATAAATAGTGTATTAAAGGATCAAATATTTGGTCAAAATCTATGCATTTATTATTGATAATCATACATATTCTATTTTTATAAAGATGATTAATTATTATATTACCCAAAAAAAAAAGATAGTTGTTATATGGGATAATTTTACAAAGAGTGATCTGTTATAAAGTTGGTTATTGTTGTTATAGGCGAAATGTTGTTGTAGAGAAGTAAAATATAACATAAATCGGTTCCAAATAAACTTGGTTGTTATAGAGAGGTTTTGTTATATGCGTACGCCGTTATAGAGAGTTCTGACTATGCTCACTCTTCAATGGTATAAAATCTTTTGATAAATCTACTTCTGTGTTTCATCAATCCGATTTATATGACATACTTTTCTTTTTTAATTTATTCCGAAAAAATGTCAACTTTCTATATTTAGAAATAGTCTAATTTTAAAATTTTCGTTTTATCTAAATAAGATGATTTACACAAGTAATGTCTAGTGTCTATTTTAAATCATAAGTTTTAAAAGTTTATATTCTCTTTAAACTTTGAGCTCAGTCAAATAATTCCACATAAATTAATTTTTGTTTACATTTTTAGAGTTACATGTTACTTATTGATAAGAAGCCTAATTCAATCTCAAAGTGTTAGCTTATGGATGTGAGGATTGTCCAGAACCCTATAAAAAGACCATGTCCCACATGCGCAATCCAACCAAGTAAAGCATGTATAGTTGGGCCCAACATCAAATAAACTAAGAAATTGGGATGAGTTTGGCTCTAATAACATGATACCAAATGAGTATTGGTCTAACTTAATGCAAAAACATTTAAATTATAAGGTGAGAATTACTCAAAAAAATAAAATCCCTATCCTATCACAGATGTGGGACTCGACACTTAGGGGTCCTTTGGTTGGTGGGATGAGATAAATAAGGATATCACATGGGATTAGTTATCCCACCTTCCATAGGAGATAGCTAATCCCATCATTTTAATAAATCCTGAGACTAATTAATACAAGTAACCAAACGCAGGATAAAATAATCCCACAAGTTAGCCTGACATTATTTTCCTTATCCCACAAACCAAACAACCCCTTACTCTCTAAAAGTGGCCGTAACATAAAAATGTTACAACTTCCAATTTGTTCCAGTTTAAACTTCCAACTTCCAGTTTGTCGATTACTATTTTAACCTTGAAGCCAGATTCGAGTTCGAATTCAAATTTGTATATCATATTCTCTTGAGTGATACTTAAAGAGTATGACGGGGAAGCAATATTGAAATTGTATCCGTGTGATCTATAGTCACAGGTACGAATCGTGGAAGCAGTTATTAATATCTAATCTACATTACACCCCTTCAATCCCGGACCAACTAATTGCGGAATACTTTGTGCACGAAGCTATCCATTTTGATGCTTAAAGAAAATATTGGAAGAGTGGCCAACATTTAATTTTCTTTACATTTTAAAAAAGATGGGTTTCTTGAAAACTTTGAGAAATAGCATGGAATCGCAGAAACAAAGAGAGTAGAATATAGGCAAGCCTTTACCCTACCTTTGCGGGGAGTAAAAAGTTTTTTTTTTCGATAGACACTCAACTCAAACAAATGCATTAGTATGTTGATTTTTGCCACCAATTCGAGTTTTACAAAAATCACACGTTGTACTAATAATGTAGAATTTTACGTCAAATCTACTTTTCCTCATACGGCAAAGTAAAAAACGAGATCTAATTCAAAAAGAGGCTCCTTCATTCGTGTATAAATTACAGATGGTAAAAGCGTGTGGTTTGGAAAAATGGTAGCCTTAGTCAAAGAGAGTGGGGACAGATAGAAGGAGGGGGAAGAATACGTTGGATAATACTAATACAAGACAAGATGATGAAAGAGTATAGAGAGTGGCGGGGCCGCCAGTGATATGAATAGTAAACCCCTTTGTCCCCTCTCAATTACTCCCTCCCTTCCCCTATTTTCCATTCACTACTATTTCTCTCTCTCAAAAACAGTCTCATCAACTTCAAAACTCTTCACACACTCAGTGATTCACATATCATATACTCTTATCTTTTCTTCCTTTAAAACGTCCCATCATCATCTATCCAACGTTGAAAACCTTCGACTTGTATTTTTCTTGGAAAACCCAAAATCTCAAAGAAAGCTACTCCAATTATATCACTCTATCTTTTTCTCCCAGATAAATAGACTTGAGATCGCTTTTCACCTTGCTGCTCTTGCTTCTCTGGTTACTGCTTCAGCTAAGAATTTCTTCTTGCTTTCACTTGTTTTATTATTTTTTAATCTGGATTGTCTTGCCCATGACATGTCACTAGACATTAACTTCACAGTGGATACCCAAAATTGGATGTGTTCTACATATAACAATATTGACTGATTGCGGCTATCTGGATTTGAATTAGACAAGCAAAGAAAAATCTTATGATTTCATCCATGACTAGTCTGTCTATCTAGTATCCAGTACACTAGAACTAGTAAAATAGAGGCACTATCATTGCAAGGCAATCTTCATCACAACTTCTCTCTTAGCTAACTGTCAGATAAGTATGTAAAGCTCCATCGTTGCAATTTGGACTATAAAAGCACTACTCTTTTGACTATTGCAATTGGATCATCGCGATTACAGGTTGGATGCAAGTCGAAGTCCTTCCTCACATTAAAATCATAGTCAAATAATTTCTTGCATTTTATGGATTCAACATCTTTAGTCGGAGTATCCGACCCAAACACTGGCGGCAGTGGAGGAGGAGGAGAAGGTCCATCAATAACAACCGCTCCCCCCGAGAGCGGAGGGTCAACAACAGTTTCTGCAGCACCACCGAGCCGATACGAGTCACAAAAACGTCGAGATTGGAACACTTTCTTACAGTACTTAAGGAACCACAAGCCACCGTTAACCCTAGCCCGATGCAGCGGGGCCCACGTGATCGAGTTCCTTAAGTACCTCGATCAGTTCGGGAAAACTAAGGTGCACGTGACTGGGTGCCCTTATTTCGGGCACCCAAATCCACCTGCACCTTGTGCGTGTTCGTTAAAGCAAGCTTGGGGTAGCCTTGATGCACTAATTGGAAGGCTAAGAGCTGCTTATGAAGAAAATGGGGGTAAACCTGAATCAAATCCGTTTGGTGCCAAAGCTGTTAGAATATATTTAAGGGAAGTTAGAGAAAGTCAAGCTAAAGCTAGAGGAATTCCTTATGAAAAGAAGAAACGCAAAAGACCGAGTAGTTCAAGCTCGGTCGTGATGACAGCTGGCAGTGCTAGTGGCGGAGGTGTTGTTGCAGTAGAAGGTGGTGGTAGTGGTGGCGGAGATGGTGGAGGTAATGTCAATGGTGGTGGTGGTGGTGGTGGCAGTGGCGCGACTATTGGTCAGCCACCTACTACTACTAATACAACAGTATAATACAGATTATTTTCCATGATTCATTTTCGATTTTAATTTTAGCTAGCAACTTTTTTTTTTTTGGTCTTCTAGTTCAGTATACACTATTCCTAGTAAGTAATTGTGAATTACGTATGAGATTTATTACATCACTTCTGATCACATTTATTTAAATATTTTTAGTTTTATTCAGTGGCAAGTAATTAAGTTGCATCTGATGGTAAGAGTTTATATATGCATCTGAGATTTTAATTGATTTTGCATTAGACAACATTAAGCACTTATCTTTTTTTTCTTCCTATTTTACCAGTAAGAGTGAATAGTAGCAGTTCATCTGATATGGTCCCCCTTTTACCTTGTATGAATATGGCTATTGTATATCCTCACGTGTGTCTTTATACTGCAGCATACAAATATACGTCAGACATTTTGCAGTTTCAGGTGCTTCCTTTACCCCCTCGATCCTCTCCAAGATTTTGTTCCCCTCCGTAGAATTAACTCTTTAGGGCTCGTTTGGTTAGAAAATAAGTTATTCAGGAATTTTATTCCAATCAAATGTGGGATAAGACGGCATTAAATTTTTATCCCAAAACTATTTTGGCTTATCCATCCTACCAAATGAGCCCTTATATGTTTCGTATACTTGTTGACTCTACGTTTTTTACATTATCAGTATAAGGACGTAGCCGTTTTGGCCATAAGAATTATTTCTTTTTTATAATACTAATTCACTTTATTTCAAAATCACATGTTTGGTTATAAAATTTTAAAACTAACTTAGAAGTTGGATTTCAAATAATTGGAAAGTTGTTTCAAACATGTTTTCCAACTCTTATCTTTATAGATTCCAAATAAAGTGCTCTCTTTTCTCCTTTGCAAAAATTATAACTAGACACGACTCCATCTTCTATTCCAATTTCATAAATTTCAAATAAAGTGAAGATATTTGAAATCTAAGACCAAACGCCTACGTAATTTAATGATAATATGTAATTTAACTTGTGATAAGTAACGTTTTTATAAAATTATATTATTGAATAGTAGTAATATTTACTATAGAAATCTATATATTTAACCTATAAGCAGTGGCGAATCTAGAATTTTCATTCAGGGTGTTCGGGAAAAAAAAGAAGCTAAATATACGCTGTAATTTTTTGCCGAAAGTGTTCAAAAGTTAATATATGCACATAAACATAAAAAAATTACCCTATATATACACTGTAATTTTTTCCCGAGGGTGTTCGGGTGAACACCCTGCCCCCAAGTAGATCCGCCCCTGCCTATAAGTGATTTGAAAGTGCAATGTTTCTTATGTCGTCGGTGCATAGAATTTTAACTTTAACATAGGTAAAATTTTGTGCAAGAGATGTGACCCTATTGGCTTAGAGTATACATACATACGTTTTAATTTAAAAAAAAAAAAAAATTGAAGCGGGGTAGGATAACACAAATAGAAAATAAAAACCAAATTGTAGAATCAAATGTTTTCTGTTCTTGAGGTCTTCTGTGTAGAAGGAGACGTAAAAAAGGTTTTGTTGGATGATATCAACTGCAATAGTAAAAGATCGATATAATAGATTATAATATAAGGGCATCATTGAATAATTAGCTACAATATAATAGTACTCTTTTTTCCTTTTTAAAACAGGAGGACGCACTACCTTCTTTAGTGCGAAAATGACCCTCGGCCAACTGATGATGCTTCCATTCCATTCATTATTTTATTGAAGTATTATTGTTGAAATCCAATATATTCATTAAATTATCATATCTTTGTTTAAATAAACATCAATCACACTACCAAACAAAAGTTTCCTCCTCCTCCTTTGCAAGGCCTTTCTCAGGCCAACGTACGTACGCAATGATATTCTTGATAATTAATTAATTTTCCATATTATATTAGAATTATGCATTATTATTTTATGTATCCGGATCAGATTGATGTAATCCAATGATCACCTTATATCATTTTTCTATTTTCCTTTTCCCCTTTCCAGCTGACTTTTATTTTCTCAAATAGCTGTATTTTCATTTTGTAATATTGGAGTGTGGTTAAATGCTTACTGAAGTGTGTTGTAGTAACTCCATCAGACTATGGAAATTTATAATTCTACATTACAACTCCTTTCATCTTTTAATTATTATGTTGACATTACATGTTAGAAAATTGTATGGAGAATTAGAAGGAAGTTTGAGGTGTGTCAAGACTGATAGAGTAATGTATATTCCTTAGGATTCAACAAAGTCTTCCGGGGCCCAATTTGTCTTGCAAGGGCGAATTTAGTGGTTTACCCATTTTACCTTGCGGCGCAACTCATTTGTGCGAGCTTAATCCCTTTTCTTGCTCTTTTATTAACCTGCTACGAAAACAATTCTTTCTAATAAAGTTAAAAAAAAAAAAAAAGTTCTTCCTACTTATCTATGCGGACACTTCCTTTGACATACCCCACTAATTTCTTCTAACATAATCTGCCTTGACCTTAAACCTAGTCTTGAATTTTGGGCTGCAGCAGATCTATAGAGTGATGATAAGTCAATGGTAATTTATACACCATTATTTGGTCCATTCCTAAAACATTAATGTAAGTTGAAGCCAACCTTCTACAGAAGAAATGTCTCATCAGAATAGAGAATAATCTATAGAGATAGAAAAAGTGATCGTGAGAAAGAGAATCAGCCTTTCTTTTTACCAGTCACATGGGCAGGAGTGATACCAGAGAATTAATCAACTTTTATGCTTAAAATTAATATATGCATTTGTTAACTTATTCTCATCTAACCCAAATACGCATCGAAAATTTATTTATTAAATTAAAATGGGTTCAAATGTTTGAAGAAATATTTATTTAGTTATTTTTCAAAAAAATGGCACTCTATGCTCGATACTCGTACTAGCCACAGGGTTCTGACTAATCCCAATTCAAAAAATTACCTGGATTGCCCTTCATACGGACTGGTATTTAATTTTTTCCCCTCAATTCGCTAGTCTTCAACTTTTTCGCCTACTTCTCATTTAATGAAAATTTATGGGCTAAAGTACCCTTTTCGCACCAGAGATTCTGGGTTCCATCCCCAGCAGAGTTGAAAATAATATTAATTTTCAAGGCATACATTTCTATGAACCTATGCCTATTCGGGCGAAGTTACATAGACCCTATGCCTTGTCCGGCAAAGGTTCGTGGAATGAAGTTCTGCCTTAATTTCGCAACTAAGCCTATTGGCATAGGTTCTATGTAGTTTCATAGAAACCTTTGCCATGTCCGGCATAGTTCCTATGTAACTACATAGTGGATCGACATAGTTTCATATGAAGTTATGCCATGCGATTTTTTTTTTGACTGAGCGGAAGTTTGAACCTAGAACCTCGGGATATTTTTAGCAACTGTTTTTAAGCAAAGGACAAAAATTAAAGACCAGTGCCTTTAAAGGACAATCGTGCAAATTGCCGCCAATTCACTTCGTGCAAAGCCCATTTAAGAGAAAAATGTTTTCTATCATAATTTTTTATATATTTATAATTCGAGCCGAGACCTCTGATTAAGAAAAAAGATTAGCTTCACCTCATGAGAATGTTAATGACACCCAAAGGAGCAGAATTTCTTCAAAAGCAGCTGAGCAATTATTTGTTTTGTCCAAAAGCTCATCGCACTCGTGAACAAATATTTATTGAGCATGGTACACAATGCATGAATATATTGTAGCTATAGGAAAGCGTGGTCTAAATGCGAAGTACGCTTTTAAAAAATGGACAACACAGCACAAACCAACGGGAACACATTGTTTAGAAATTGAAATATGTAAGAAATTTTACATTTTAAAAAACATTCTGAGATCTAAAGAATTTTGTCACTAAATACACAGAAAAAGCATTGTTAATTTTGCCATTTGATTTTTTTCACATAATTAATACTCCGAGTGAAGAAGATCAAACTAAATACATTCAGACTGATCAGATTGTCCTCTTTTAAGGTCTGAACAATCATTTGAAATTTAACTAAGAAGGTTAAAAAATTGAACTATTTTTCCCACTGCAAGGGGTTTCGAAGCGGATATAGAGTAGATGATACGCTTCAATAAAACTCAGTAGTTTTGACCTGAATTCTAGATGTATTGAAAGATCCACTAAATATAAGCATATATAATAAACTATGAACCAAGTAGCATATATGGATTGCGAATTTGGTTGCAAATGAAGAGTTGTCAAAAACTCATAAATGTCCAAATTCTGAATTCGTCACGATTTGCCATGTTTGTGTAAAATGATTCCAATGAAAGATATTCAATTGAACCCGTCCGAGATTGTAGCTGCTGTAGTTAATTTGGACAATGACACAAAAAGATAATAGTCCTAGGAAATATTCATCATGAATTTTTGTTTTCTCCTAATGAGACTCAAAGCTTAAGCAAGACAAATAATATAGAAGAGTATTGATCATGAGTGTAGGGTACGTGATAAATCTTCAAAATGAAAGCTGATCTAATTGATTACATTATTCGGGTTATCTTAAATTATTGCCTATGACTGCTTTCTAGAAGAAAGCAACTTATCATACTACTTTTACTAGGCTGCGGAAAATATCTAGTCACACACACATAGGTGTTTTTACATATACTTTTTATCATCCAATTATATGATTGCTAATATATAGTACAGTACTTATGTTAATATATATTGATTCAGTAAAAGTAACATTTTTCATATGAAGTCATACTTTATTAAATAGTGTATACACTTATCACCCTGACCAACGAAACCGTAGTACCGTGTACTCAATATCCACATTCTCAAATAATATAAGAGTGCGTTAATTATATGCGTTATCATTCTTGTAGGCTAGTGCACCTCTAATTAATTAAGTTCATTAGTCCTTGGCTAGTACTAGTAATCTAGAATAGTCAAATGTGAGCCACTCCATATAGTTGGCAAATGGCAACTATACAAAAATGTTATTACCAATATGGTAGGCCTCCCTAAAACTTATAATTGAGCTTTTCTTTATTAAAAAATTATATTCTGAGTGATATTTTAAAAAAAAACATTTATGTATTTTGATCATTAAATGCCAATAACACAAGAAAACTCCCAGTAGAGTGGCAAAGAAAAGTTCAAACAATATTTAGGTCTTGACTCTTGGGTTTGACTTCGAATTGTGGCATTTTAGCATATCTTGTACCCCTTTATCTCTAATCTTGCCTTTACACGCTCAGTATCCCAACTTTAGATCCCCACCCTTCAGAACGTCAATTCCTTGAGTGACTTCTTGAGTAGTATTAGACTGTAATTTTGTAAAAAATTGAAAATATAGTAGAAAGGTGAATGCTACCTAACACAATCGGACATCAACTAATTGCATGTCCGACTATAAACTTTTAAAATTTACTTATTTCAAAAAGTGTTAATACTTATAAATAATACTTTTGAAAAGTAGCCGTTTATGTTTGATTAAAAAAGCATTTTTATCAATATTTGAGCAGTACTTTCATACTTTGTGCTTGGCTAATGTTCCAAAAGAGTTTCTTGAGAAAACTATATTTTCTAGCTTTTGAAAACTGCTTTTGCTCCCCAAAACTTGACCAAACACCTTAATTTTTTAATAAAAAGACTTTTTTTTTTTGGGAAAAAAAATATACTTTTGAACAGGAGCGGATTTAGAGGGTGCCGAGAGTGTTCACCCGAAATACCCTCGACAAAAAGTTACAGTGTATATCTAGGGTAGATTTTATGTGTTTATGTACATATATTAACTTTTGAATACCCTGAACAAATGTAAAAGGTTAGCTCAAGCAGTTCAGTGTGTTCAAAATTGTCTCTACCGTTCTAGGTTTGATTCCCATCGACAACATTATTTTTTATATTTAGTTTTTGTTGTTTTTTTCGAATCCCTGAATCAAAATCCTGAATCCGCCACTGCTTTTTGACTTCGCTAAAACTTGACAACCGAACAGGCTATAAGTGAACATTATCTCGTCAAAACAAAATCTACCCGAGAAATGTCAAATGAGTAGGAAAAAGGATGTAAATAACAGGGAATGATAATTGGTCCCATGCAAAAAGATAAAGTTGGGGAGGGAAATCGACCTGAGGTATGGGGGAAAAAGACTAAAGAGAAAATTTGACAAAGTGTATCAAAGGTCGCCGACAATATATATATCTGCACCGTATTTTTATTTAACCAGACAGTACCTCTTCAGCCACGCTTCTCATTTAGAGCCCGTTTGGATTGGCTTACAGCTTAAAGTTGTTTGCAGCTTATAAGCTGAAAAAAATAAGTTGGGGTAGTCCAACTTATTTTTTTTGGCTTATAAGCTGTTTTCAGCTTATAAGCTGCTTTAGATAAACTAAGTCAAATGGGTCCAATTATTTTTTTGAGCTTATTTTAAGCATAAAATGACTTTAAGCTGGCCAGCCAAACACTCAAAAAAGCTGAAAACAGCTTATAAGTCAACTTATAAGCCAATCCAAACGGGCTCTTAATATCATGCATTTAAGATATGAAGAGTTTCCTGGCTGTTCAGTTTGTCCTATGAAATATAATACACAGATTTTGATTTAGCAGCACATCACCAAAGATCTTTGCCCAAAAACAAAACAAAAAAAAAGTTGCAACGGGCTAAACAAAAGACATTCAAACGAGAATCTTGATAGTCTAGTTAGTTGATTATTTGAATGTTCAAATTATGAATACTATTCCTCTATCCTTAATTGGTTTTGAGTCTGCGGTATGGAAAAAATTCTATTAGGAGCGCTTCTCATTAAATGTGTCTTATGCGGTGCGGATCCGAATTAGTTGGGACCCCAATGGGAATATCAGATACCGAGTGAGAAATAAATAAATAAAAATTATCGGTTAGGATTCCTATTCCTATCTTGTAATCTCCTCACTCATTTGTCCTTCCCATTCCCCATATGTATAAAAAAAATTAAAAAAAAAAAAAAGGAATTTCAAAGTTTCATCAGGTCAAATTAAATGCTCCCAGTCTTCTTCTTTTTTTTGCGCGGATTGCCCTTTATTTGGGGTCGTCATTAATTTTTTTCCTTCAAATTGGTGGTCTTTAAATTTTACCTCTCGCCTAACACCCCAAGGTTGTGGGTTCGAACCCCAACTCAGTTAAAAAAAAAAATCGTAAGGCAGACTTTGCAAAATTCTGCCTCAGGCAGAATTTTGCAAATCTACCTGTGCAGGCCAAATTCTGCCTGAAGGCAGAATTTCTACCTGAAGGGCAGAATTTAAAGACCACCATTTCGAGGGGTAAAAATTAAGGAATTTTTACGCGTTATAGCTACTTCTAATACATAATTAGTGGTAATAACTACCTTTTATTTTAATTACTAATAATAACTAAATACTTTTCTAATTTAACTATTATAGCTACGCAGTAACTTTTAATTACCATTTCACAAATACACCTAAAAATTAGTACCCTCAATCCCATATCCCCTTTTAATGGTAACAATATTAATCACTTAATATACATTACCATTCTCTCTCCTTTTTCATAAATTCTTACCTTTTTAAAAAGGAAAGAATCTTTGAATGCCCAGTGAAATAATCGTCTTCTTCCTCTCTTCCCCATTCTGCAAAAATTTCACTTACATTCTCACGAATCAATAAGTTTTTTAGGGTTTTGAGAAGACAAAAAATATATGTATTTGTGTATGTTCTTAATATAACTACCAGTTGTTGTGGTTGGTGGTGTATTTTTGTAAGTTTTTCTATATATTTGTGTATTTTGTTCAAATTAATTCCATCAGTTCATCTAGTTTCAAATACACGGGTGACGCAAATACATGGTAAGTTTTCTATATATTTATGTATTTTGTTCAAATTAATCCCATCAAATACACGGGTGATGCAAATTCTTAGTCACACAAATACATGAGATTTAATATAAAATACATGGGGTTTGATTAGAAACTTCAAATACATTAGTTATGCTATCAAATACATGGTAAATAAAAAACGAAATCAATATTGAAAACTTCAAATACATTACCACTAAATACATGGGTGATGCAAATTGTTACTCCTCACAAATACATGATATTTAATATAAAATACATGGAGTTTGATTGGAAACTTCAAATACATTAGTTATGCTATCAAATACATGGGTAAATAAAAAACGAAATCAATATTGAAAACTTCAAATACATTGGCTGCTGAATGTTTTCAAATTTTGAATTTTTGATTTTTTACATTTGAATGTTGAAGATTGGTTGAAAGAATAGAAAACAGATATGGAAAAGAAATCTAAAATTTGATTTTGTGGAAGAGTATGGTAAAAAATACCAATTAATAACTAATTAAATGATCCCACCGTTATGGCCTAAAATCAAGGGATATGTTTTTTTTTTTACTGTGTTTCTATGAATTTACACGCATCAAATACATCCGAAAAAATACCTTAATTTGAGAAAACATAGCTACAAATGTTAATATTTAAAAAGATAGTTATAAATAATAGGAAACTACCATAAGCTAGTCATTTGAGTAATTTTATCAAAAATTAAAGACCACCCCAGCAAAAGGCAATCCTGCAAATTGCCCCCTAGTCTTTTCAGACAGAAAGTTGGCTGTCGGCCCAATAGATTGGGTCCAGAAGATGACAGGCCCATTTAAGCAGTGAGTCCACTAGAAACAGGTAAATGCTTGATGATTCTCTAGGGAGAAGAAATGGCAAAAAGTTCGTCGACAGCAGGATTCGAACCTGCGCAGGCAAAAAGCCCAACAGATTTAGAGTCTGTCTCCTTAACTACTCGGACATATCGACCAATTTGTTTTGGATAGCCATTCACATTAATTATTCTATTATAATTTCGTGCTTAAATATTATCGCGCTATCAGTCTTTGAGATATAAATAGTTACATCTCAATTTACCTATTGTGTCCATCTCACTAGTTCCAGAATGAATTATTTTTCTGAGGATGGGCGGCTAGATATATAATCAGACATTAGTGGTGGATCTAGAAATTTAAAGTCACAGGTACTTAATTGTTTTTAACTTAATTCTTTAACTGGTGCACCTATTGTCATATCCTGAGACTGAGGTGCTCAGTCTTTCGAGTACTTCTTTACTTTTACTAGTTTGCAATATTAATATGTATGTTTGGGTTATAACAATAATGGATGCTTGAGTACCCCATTCACACGTGGCCATGGCAATATAGTTCGCTAAAATGTGGATTCAATGCACTGGTGGCCTTTTTGTAGACAAAATACATTGATATGCAGTACAAAGGTCCATATTTTTCTATTTCTAATCAACCAATTAATACATTACAATCAATCAACTATCTCTCAATCCCATACGAGGTATTGTTTGTAATAAGTAATACATTACAATATTCTTCTGCTATACAGCTAACTAGACAACCTTAGCCAGTACTCATAGAATTGCGTTTACAAGCACTACAACAAAATATGCTTTTAGCGGCAATTAGTTAACGGTAATAACTTAATTACCGCTAATTGTATTCTAGGATCAATTATTACCGGCAATCCAAACTTTCGCCCTAACAATAAATGTCGCTAAAGACTTTACTGACCTTGGATCTAATGGTATTTAACCAATTGCTGATAAATGTTTTTGTGGCAATAACTATTGCCGCTAAAAGGAAAATATTGCCACTAAAAACCTCTTTTGGTGTAGTGAAGATTAACAAACTTCACAAACTCTTAGCATTATAGAACAGAGTATATTACCCAAAACAAAAAAAAGGAAAAGCAGAGCGTGTAGACTCATACTAATGCACTTAGCTTCTTCATCCATGATGTAATTGCTGAACTTGTAGTTGATAACTTGGAACTATTTGTCTTTGTGACACCAAAAGGCTTAATTTTCCTGCCCTTTTCATCGACTTTGACAGATGCATTGCAAGCTGGGACTACAGCAGTTCCTTTATAAGCTTTACATATGTAACTTATGAAGTTTTCATAGTCCTGCAACAATAAGCATAACGTCATAGAAAGAACCCCAAAACATACCTTGCATTAGCATTATGTAGAAATTATTGGGTGCACCTGGCCCAAACATAATATGATATGATATTGTCCGTTTGGACCAAACACGCAGAGTTAAAAAATTGGAAGTGCAAAGATCTGAAATATGGAGCAAAGTTAACTGACTTGATAAAGTGGTTGGCCATCAACAACAACCCATGGCACGTACGTCTGAGGAGGTTGAAGGGCTTGTGTCTCATTAGCATAAAGAAGTTCGAGCTGTAAAAATACGTTACATAACGTTCAATCACAGAACATAAAAACCAATCTCATAAAAGGTAAAACATCATGCCGAATGAATATTAGCTCAATCAAGAAATAACACCTAGAAATTATCAACACAACACACACAAAAACAAAAACAAAAAAGAGCAGAAAGATGAGTTTTCAATTAGCAAAGAAAGCTTACCTCTTTTCCACGCGCACTTCCATGGCAGTTAGTAACAGGCTTTGCTTCTAAATTCAGCTTTTCAAAACATGTTTGCCACTGTGGATACTTCCTTCTGTATACAAAACTTTCCAATACCACATTTTCAACGCAGTTAATGAAAGGGAGGTATTCATCCTGCATCAGATATTTAACTCAAATGCAAATCACAAATTCGTACTTAGACTATCAAATGGACCTGAATAGAGATGTACAGATATAACGGATTCATAAAGCCAAACCAACTGATTTGGATTGAGGCAAATATAATTGATTGATTGTGAATAACATTTACCATATATACTTCTATACTATAGACTATAGTATGACTTTTTAAATGAATCGAACTGTGATGATTTAAGCTTCATCCTTCAAGGTACATCTATCCAAATTGACTTCAACAATTTTTCTATCGACTTACCAAATCTGGCCACACATCTATTGCACAAGCCTGTACAGTGTTTAACAAACATTCCAGTTGTCCATGCTGCAAAAGTAAGGGCAACATTTTTGTCAATCTCTATATGTGCATACTTATGTGCTTATACGTACTTCTACAAAACCTAATCAAGCTAAGAAATCATGTTGATGGAGAAAATCACAGGAAGTTCATGAAATAAACGAACTGACTTTTGACACATAAGCTAAATATGTGCAAAGTACTAAAGTTGCCCTTATTACCAATAGTTAAATGAATAGTTGTGAGAGTTCAACATTTTTTTTTCTCTCCTAATAAAAGAACAGAGAACAAGTACTAAAGTTGCCCTCATTACCAATAGTTAAATGAATAGTTGTGAGAGTTCAACATTTTTTTTCTCTCCTAATAAAAGAACAGAGAACAAGCTTATGTGTGAAAGTGGGTCCAAAAAAGTTATGTGAGTAAGATTGTGATGCTAACTCTAAAATAATTTACAGAAAGGTGCTTCATTTGGATGAAGTATATAAAAAGGAATTTTTTTTTTACATAAAATGGACCAAGGAAAGTAGGAAAAATATATGGTGGACCTTAGTTTGCATGTAGACTTGACTCTGTACAGATATTTCTAGCTACGATTGAAGGAATTTGCATGCATGAATTTAGCAAATTATTTCCAAAGAAAAAATATTGAAAATTTTCATGAAAAATAAATAAATATTGGAGAGCATGATCAATAAGAAATAACGGTATAGCATATATATAAAGTCAGAGAGAGACCTGGCAATAGATGGTTCCGTTAAAAACATCGGCGTTGCCATAAGGAAAAAGCTTGAGATGAGTAACATGGATTAGTCCACTGTTGAAAAGTTTAGGCAGATGCTCCACTATGAATTTGGCAGAGCTCGGGCACAGTGTCTCGTAATAAATGTCTAATTTGGCCTTCTCTACTTCCCCAGAAACCTCACTTGCAGAACTCTTATAGCTAGCACTTAACAAGGCCACTAGAATTACCAAAACTTGACGACCCTCAATTGCCACCATGCTGTGGGATGATTTTCTCGAGGGCTATGGGAGAAAAGCTAATCTGAAAAAATGAAAGAAAAGTAATTGATGAAGTATGTGGAATTTAAAAGTAAGCAGAAAGTTGACGTTTCTTAATTAACTAGACGGGCTATGCCCGTGCCACACAAGGCCCAACACTTTAGATTATAATGCATTTATATGTATCTATATGTATATAGTTATCTTTAAATAGTGATTATATATATATATAGAGAGTATATATTATGTTCAAAATGAGATTAATATAACATTGTAGTTTGTGCTCCGTATCTAAAATTTTATTATATTAATGTTTGCTACGAATATAAAATCGGCAAATTTATTAATATTTTTTAAAAGAGAAGACTTGTTTAAAAGGAAACTATTTTCCTCTTTTTTAGATAAAACAATAGCAATATTTAAGCATTAGTTGTTACTTTCAATTTTAATTCGATTAATTTAAAGGTGTAAAATACTTATTATTTTTTATCAAATTTTGATTTGGATAATTCTAGTTCAAATTATTAAATTAATTTTACATGTTTAAAACGAAACAAAGTAGAAATTGATTTTCTATTTAAACGAAGAAATACTATTTTTTAATTTTTGGTAAATATTCTCGATTTAGCTCATTTTACTTGTCATGTTGTCTTTTGTATGATTTTTTAAGAAAACGTCGATTAGAATTATAATTTGACTAATTTATCTTATTCATTATTTGATCTCCATTTGATATTTTTTTTACGACATTAATTTCTTTTCACATTTATTAGAGTAAGAATAAAAATAAAAAAGTAATTAAATTATATCTTATTTTAAAATATAAATATTTTAAGTATATTTATTTTAGTAAACATAACAAATAAATGACATGGCGGAATAGCAAATAAAACAGTTTAATATCTAGATTAGATCTCAGGCTAATATAAAAAAAGAAAGAAAATTGTATGGTTTGACTACTTAATTTTTGAAGAAAAGCAATTTCATTTGCTCCCACTAATGGATTGATACGCACGTGGCAATGGGTCCATTATTATTGACTTAATGCGATACTTTGAAAATTACATGAATATTATTTGATTTTTTAATATGGAGTGCACTTTTTTTTTTTGGGACATTATTAATTTGCACTATTTTTATGCATATATATATATATATATATATATATATATATATATATATATATATATATATATATATATGCTATGCTCAAAACACAATTAATCTAACATTGTAGTTTGTACTCCGTATCTAAAACTTTATTATATTAGTGTTTACTACGAATACAAAGTCTGCACTTTTTTTTTGACATTATTTTTTTTTAATAGGGGGTTCACTTTTTTTTTTTTTTTTTTTTATATTGCTTGATTTTGTTAATATGGGGTCCATTTTTTTTACCGTGACTTTGGAGATGGTGGGTTCCACTTTTTTTTTTTTATATATATATTGCTTGATGTTGTTTAGTATGAGGTTCACCCTTTATGGGGTGCACTTTTTTTTTTTTGACATTATTAGTTTGTACTATTTTTATGCATATAATATATAATATTGTAGTTTGTGCTCCGTATTTAAAATTTTATTATATTAGTGTTTGCTACGAATACAAAGTCAGCACTTTTTTTTTAACATTATATTTTTTTTAATATGGGGTTCAGTTTTTTTTATTTTTTATTTTTTTATATTGCTTGATTTTGATAATATGGGGTCCACTTTTTTTTCCCATGAGTTTGGAGATGGTGAGTTCCACTTTTTTTTCTTCCTTTTTTTTTTATTGCTCGGTGTTATTTAGTATGGAGTCCTCTCTTTTTTTTAAGGGATAACGGACGACGAAACCCATGCTTTATATAGTTTCTTCTTTTTTTTATTTTTATTTTTTATATTGCTTGGTGTTGTTTAGTATGGGGCCCACCCTTTTGGACATTGTTAGTTTGCACTATTTTTATGCATATAATATATATATATATATATATAGTATGTTCAAAACACGATTAATATAACATTGTAGCTTGTGCTCCGTATCTAAAACTTTATTATATTAGTGTTTACTACGAATACAAAGTCTGCACTTTTTTTTTTTTACATTGTTTGTTTTTTTAATATGGGATTCACTTTTTTTTTATATTGCTTGATTTTGTCAATATGAGATACTAGGTTCAAAACACGATTAATATAACATTGTAGTTTGTGCTCCATATTTAAAACTTTATTATATTAGTGTTTGCTACAAATACAAAGTCTGCACTTTTTTTTTGACATTATTTATTTTTTTAATATGGGATTCACTTTTTTTTTATATTGCTTAATTTTGTTAATATGGGGTCCACTTTTTTTTTCCCGTGAGTTTGGAGATGGTGGGTTCTACTTTTTTTACTTTTTTTTTTAATATTGGTTGGGATTTTTTTTATTTTTTAATATTGGTTAGTGTTTAATATGGGGATCACACTTTTTTTTTTTATGCCTAACGGACGACGAAGCACGGGTCTCAACCCATGCTTCTATATAGTAGTAACTAGTGCATACGAATGCTTGTAGCTAGAGTTACATGTTTGACATGTTCTTTGTAAATGGAATGCTGGTCTTTAATTCGCTATAAAACTATTGAAAGCAGCCTTAGCCAAGTTGACTGCTTCAGTTGGCATCTAGCCAAAGTTATCTTCGGATTTTTCTGGGATTTTCTTTTCTCAGGGAAAATATTCAAAATTTTAGGAATATAAATTCTTGCATAAAAATCCGTAGGTATTATTTGCAACAAAATCTCTATATAATTCGCACTTTTCATATAGTGATTTGCATATACACATGGATATTAGTATTATGTGCGTCAAACGAGAGTTCTTTTTTACCGTAATTGTTTCATATGCCTTTTGAATATTTTAGAATATTTTACATCGTTTTCAAATATGAACTATTTATTTTTAAATACTTAAAGATTTCATGTCCGAATTCAGGGTCAAAAGTTAAAAGTTTGATTCTCGTAATCCAAACAGTGCCACACAAATTAGGACAAAATTATCTTTTTATCTTTCCTTAAACGCTGCACTTAATTAATATACTTTATTATTACTTAATTGAAACCAATATGAGTAGATTTTTCTATTTTTCTAAAATGAATATTTTAAATGAAATTCAGTTAGTTAAATGATCAATATTTAGAATCAAACGTATTATATTCAAACCAAAACGAAACAGGCTTTGTTCGCGTAATACAATGCCTTGGTATAGAAATTAGCCTAGCATAGGTATCAAGCATCAGCAAAACACAGCTGGAGTACAAGCAAAGAGTTCAAGAAATATTGACTCATTTATATGATGTTTCCCTTGCCGTCCACTCCAATCAAAATATAGATAAAATTCATAATCACTTCACCACATCATCATGTTTTAAGATGAGGAACAATATTGTTGGGACATTTGTTAGATTCATCCTTCACCAAGTATAATCTACTGTAGTAGATAAGAAGGAGGAATATTCAATATGATGTCGATAGCAATAAAACAAACGGAAGAATTAGGTGAAAAAATGAGTGAGAGGTCGAAAAAATGAGTGAGAGGTCTTCGAGAAGTGAGTCATAACCTCACTTGAGCTTGACCAATTCAAAATCACTTTTTCATTTTGTTTGTTTTCTCTTTAACTTTAATGCTTGACTAGACAATCCAGTTACTAAAAAGATTAAAATAAAACTTATCATATGTTAAATATTGTTGTTTTCTCCTTTCTATTTATTTTTAGAACTATACTATCGGTTTATTCAACTAGTTATCTCATCATTTTTAATATTTTATTTAGTCATATGGTATTCTCAGTTCTCATCCTACTGGCTCGAGGAAACCGTGTCGCTTAGAGCCTATTAAGGGGAAGCGCTCCCAGCACGGAACTCTCCATTCTCGTGGCTTGAATACGAGTCATCTGATTAAGAGTAAAGAGGTCATGAGTGATCTATGATTTAAAGTTTACGGGCTCCTACAATGATCTCAAAATAATATATAAATAACTAGGTTTCAAGTTAAACATTTAATATATTTAGTGAATTTCTTAAGGCATACTCCATAGTCCATATAGTCACGTGAGCCCATAGATTATAAGTGTTCTACAAGTTCAATTCGGCTCTAATCTCATCCATCTCACCCCATTCTTGGCAGTAGATTAGTGGTTATCCAAGTTGATTCAAGAGGGCCTGAACTCAGTAATATAGAATTTGACTTTTACATGAATATATCACACTTTTAAGTATGTTGAATGGATTATATAGGGGGTGATGGGTCAAAACTGATAGCGCCCCAAATTTTGTATGGGTCTGATGAAAAAGAAGCAAATATGGAGCCCAATTAAACCCATTTATATGTGGGTTTTTTGTGCGGATTGGCCTTCAAAAGCACTGGTCTTTAATTTTTGTCCCTCAAATTGGTGGTCTTTAATTTTTGTCCTTCGACCAATACCTCAAGGTTCTGGGTTCAAACTCCAGCTCAGTCAAAAAAAAAAAAATCGCAAGGCAGAGGTTTGGATTCACAAGGCCTCAGGCAGAATTTTGAATGGAAAACTCTACTTGCAAGTAGGGCTATTCACGGTTTTGGTTAAAATCAAAACCAAACCGAAAATTTAACCAAAACCGAATAAAAAATTGACATTCTGTTTGATTTGGTTTTAAATTTTAAAAACCGATAATATTTGGTTTGGTTATGGTTCTATTCAAAAATAACCGAACCAAACCGATAAATTATATACATAAATTTTATAATTATTTATATGTATAATATTAGTTTTTCATAAATAATTATAGATATTTTATAACTTTTAATCATTAATTTGATTTTTGGTCTACTTATTTCACATGATTGTTTAAGGCCCATCTTTTTAAGAATATGTCCAAGCCCATGTCTTTAGGTCTTTTTACTCTTTTTTAAGTGCTAAGTGTAAACCTACTAGCAGAAGCTCACGTTAGAGTCTAATGTCTTTAGGGCAATTTGCAGGATTACCCTTCGTTGGGGGTGGTCTTTAATTTTTATCCCTCAAAATGGTGGTCTTAAAATTTTACCCTTCAAGCAGAATTTACACCTCACAGGCAGAATTTCTGCCCATGCAAATTCTGCCTAGCTATTTTTTTTTTACCTGAGCTGGGTTTGAACCCACAACCTCGGGGTGTTAGGCGAGGGGTATAAATTAAAGATTACCAATTTAAAGGGCAAAAATTAAAGACCACCCCAAATGAAGGGCAATCCGCGCAAAAAAAAAAAAGATATCTTTAACTTAAATTCTTGGTCTTTCATCGTTAGCCATGTTTTAGGTTGTTTTTTTTTTTCCCCCGAATTAGCATTTGCTGCAACTCAAACATATGGTAATGTCCTAATACTTCTTTCGTGGGTAATTCTCCTAAAAAGCAGAAAAGTACAACTCCTTATAGTCGAGACTCTAGCCTTGGGATAATGATAGAAAAACATCTGAAGTTTGGGATCATTACACAAAGTTTTTTTTATTTCATATATTTTCATTTTAACTTTAAGTAGTCTTTATGTTTAATTAATATGTATGTTTGTAACAACAACTAAAAGCTCCTATGCTCTACTTTATTTCCAGGTATGTGTATTAAGATGACAAAAATGGTGCAGCCACTACTAGGTTAGTTTTTAGCTCTATGTAATAGTTTAGCAACTTTGGGTAACTTGAGTACTACACTATCACTAATAGTGAAAATGTTTCTATGATGTATGTTCCATCTCAAACAAAAAATAAAAGTTATCGTTTGAACTAAAAAAAAATACATATCTTTTTCAACTTTTTAATGTTTTACTGATAAGTCTCATAGCTGCTAGTCATAAACCGTAAAATCGAACCAAACCGGTGGTTATTATTTTATCTGGTTTGGTTATGGTTATAGACATTTAAAACCGACTAAATTGGTTTGGTTATGGGTTTAATCAATAATCGACCCAAACCGAACCATGAACACTCCTACCTGCAGGCAAAATTTTGAATGCAAAACTCTACCTACAGTCAAAGTTTTGAATGTTGCATTCAAAATTCTGCCTGAGGCCTAACTTTGGCCCGAATAAGTCTAATTTTGCTATAAAACGTTGTCTTGCGATTTTTTTATTTTTTTTACTGAGCCGAAATTCGAACTCCAAACCTCATGATACGAGGCAAAGGACAAAAATTAAAGATCATCGGTTTGAGAGGCAAAAATTAAAGAACACCCCAAAATAAGGGCAAAGAACCCCCAAAATAAGGGCATTCCTGGGAATTGCCCTTTATACGTTTAGGATATCTGTTGTGCTCCATTTCCTCCTCCTCCTTTTTATGCAACAGATCCTAGGCGGATGAAGTTGAATGACATTCAATCAATTCTAACTCAAATTGAAGTTCTCGCTGTCAATTCTCTCACTTGATTTTGAACTACGTGGTATACTCTTGCGGTCTTTGCCAAAAGCTGCCTAAAAACCAAGAAATCATTCTTGCAATAAGCTCAAACCTTATACATGGCGAGACTAAGAAAGCCATGACGCAACTCTTGAAATTAAATTCTAACATTAGTCGTACACGACAATACAATAAACTCAAGTATTTTTTTTTTCTTTTTTCGACTCGATCATTTGTGCGACCGCATACCTAATACTTCATTCTCTATATGTGTTATACAATTGCGCGAATGAGTGTTATGAAAAGACACAATACATAGTTTACTTTCGAACCTTGATGACAAATCTCTTTGACACACCTTTCCATCGAGTCCGGAGCCTAAAGGGCATAAAAATACACGGTATAAACCAAAAGAGGATAGCCTTTTATTTACAGACCAAAACGGGTATAACGTGTACCAGTCCACGTTATACCCCAATTTTTTTTTTTCAATTGTCAGTCAATCACAGAGAAAAAAATAATAATGGTATAACGTGGACTGATCCACGTTATACAAAATTATTTGTATAGCGTGGATCAGTCCACGTTATACCATTAATATATATTTTTCTCCCCAACGTTTTACAAAATAGTTTGTAAGACGTTGCCTCTATTTAAATCATATTCGGCTGTGTTTTTAATAAAAAAAAATTATTGATTTTTTTAATTTTTAAAGCATATAGTTAATTTCAGTGATTAACTGAAATAAATATTTTAACACATGCAATAATTAAATATGTGTTATATATGCGAACATAAATAAAAAATAAAATATAAGTTAAATAAACTTCACACATTAACTGAGTAGTAAATGTTAAATTACATACTAACTATTAAACAACACAAGACATGTTATATATTCTTGGAAGATTACATAAGGAAACAACGATCGTACAACTTAAGAAAAAACATAAAAACCAACAAGCAATAACAACTATTGATTTCTGTCGGGGCAACGATTCTTGTTATGACCTGCCTGCTTGCACGTATACACTTTCTAGCCATGCGAGCAGGAGCTATATCCATTTCATTCCTCCTTCTAGTTGTAGTCCGCGCTCCTGAACCCAAAGTAAGTTTTGTTTGAAAAAATTTAGTGTTTGACTGTAAGGTTATTTTAGTCAACTTTATATGTCGAGAAAATTAGTCAGCCTTATTTTCAAAAATTGAAACCGCAGAAGTGAAATTGACATTCACAGCTACATTACCCCGGAATTTTTACATTGAAATCTATTGCGTATCATCATCTTATAAGTAAATAAAACTGAAAATTTCAGGCCAATTTGGGGGAAAATTGAAATTGAATGGGATAAAAGGTGTTTTTTTTAAAATCGGCTCGGCCGCGGCAGTTTGTCCGCGTAGATCTCGAAAAAATACGCAAGTTCAAAAAAAAATGCGTAAAACGGACGTCCGAGCGCAAAGTTATGACCATCTAAAGTTTGACCATTTTACAACTAGTTTTTCTCCCTATATTTTTTAGAATTATATTTATATTCAAAATAAAGTTATGTCTTGATTAAAAAATAACACGCTTAAATCAAAATCTTAAAAAATAAAACACTCTAGAGTTTCCAAACAAAATTTACTTCGGGTACCTTTTCAACCCCTAAAATGACTATCCGAGCGTCTACGTATCCTTGATGTATTGAGCCTACATTATTGTACGCAGAAAAAATATCAGGTTCTATATAAAATATTGACGTTTCAGAGTCTTGACACACAACTAATCGTTGGTCAAAGTATGGAAAAAACACTAAGTTTTTTCAAACAAAACTTACTTCGGGCACCTTTTCAACCCCTAAAATGACTATCCGAACGTCTATGTATCCTTGATGTATTGGGCCTACATTATTGTACGCAGAAAAAAATATCAGGTTCTATATAAAATATTGACATTTCGGAGTCTTGACACACGACTAATCATTGGTCAAAGTATGAAAAAAACACTAAGTTTTTTCAAACAAAACTTACTGCGCTAAAGGTATTTTTGTAACTTTTTTTTTGTTGGGGTATTTTGGTTCAAAATGATTTTTTTGGGGGCATTTTGATTCCGGACTCCTATTTTGTAAAACGTTGGGGAGAAAAATATATATTAATGGTATAACGTGGACTGATCCACGTTATACAAAATTATTTGTATAACGTGGATCAGTCCACGTTATACCTTTTAATTTTTTATTATTATTTTCTCTGTGATCGACCGACAATGAAAAAAAAAATTGAGGTATAACGTGGACCAGTCCACGTTATACTCGTTTTAGTCTGTAAATAAAAGGCTACCCCCTTTTAGTTTATACCGTATATTTTTATACCCTTTAGGCTCCGAACTCCCTTTCCATCACAAACAACCGTTGATACAACCAATCTTTTAAAATACGTCTAACACACACTAATTTTTTTTTCTCAGCTAATGAAATCCCTGACATTATTATAGCATGAAATTGTATGCAAAAGTACCAAACCTACCCTGTAGCGTATGGCTTATGAATAGTTCCAACAAGTGTTAATTTATGGAGTTCTCTATCTCATTTAAAAAGCTTCAGAGTATTATTTCTAATATTTAAGATTTGTTATAAAATAATAAAGCAAGCAAGAATAATATTGTAGACAAAGAGAGGAGAGGAGAGTTCTTTTATTTCTCTTGAGAGATGCATTTACAATGAAGAAAAACCTCTATATTTATAGGAGAAAACTGACTTGATCCCAAAGTCACTAACCTTAATATTTCTCCTAAAGATAAACGTCCACAATATATAGATAACTATTCATAATACTCCCCCTTGGATGTCTATTTGATAAATGATGTGTCTCACTAAAACCTTACTAGAAAAAACCCAGCGGGAAAAAAATCATAGTGAAAGAAAAAAAGTACACATTTATAATAATACGCCTTTTGGTTGCCTCATTAAAAACCTTACCAGGAAAACCCAATTGGGACAAAACCTTGGCTAAGGGAAAAAGAGTACAACGCGTATTAACTCGTCCCGATGGGTACATCACTCCTAAACTTGAATCTTCGCATTCCAATCTTGTGCATCATCTTCTTGAAAGTTGTAGTTTGTAGAGACTTGGTGAACAAATCAACCATAGTATCACCTGAACCAATCTGTTACACGTTAATATCACCATTCTTTTGGAAATCATGTGTGAAGAATAACTTTGGTGAAATGTGTCTTGTTCTTTTATGAATTCTCTATTTAGTTGGGCTATGTATGTTGTTGCATCTTCAGTGTTTGGATAGAGTTGCATCAACATATAATATTGTTGAAATCACTCCAAGTGCATTCTTGACTTGCTTTATAAACAGATGCTATCTTTATATGATTTAACTGTCATGTAGAACAATATCGTATGACAGTTTAATGCATCAATTGCATAAAGATATGGCATTTCAGGACCAAAGAATTCTGCAAGTTGCTCATTTCAACTTCTTTCAGCAAATAATTTATTTCTTTTGAAAACTCTTCAAGAGTTTCAATAATACTAAGTCATCAACTTGCACTAACAATATGACAGATTTTGATTTCCACCAAGACGTAGAGATAAATAGACCCTTAGTCATTAAACACTCATTAAGGTGATTAAATCGCATTCACCTTGCTTGATTTAATTCATATACGAATAATGAACAAACTTCTAGGTCTTGTATATGCTTCAGGCATTTAAAATTCTTTAAGAATTTTCATATAAATTTGTCAAGTGATAATATCCATTAATATCTCAAGGAGTGTTTGGACTACAGGTCCAATAAGCTTGAAGCTTACCAAAATGCATCATTTCACTTAGTAATAATGTCTATGTTAGCATGCTTTATATTCGTAGAATTCAGATCCTCACAATCTTTTACAATATTGCGCTATATTGTACCAAAGATATTGTCGACGATATATCATTTGTATCGGTTCGCAATATGACATAACATATTGAAATCTCATCACTTTCATTATTTTAGGTACCCAAACCTCTCATGAGGTTTCATGAAGTGTTATGTCATATGCTCTTCAAGAGCACATTGCCTCCTTATTATGACCATTTTGATCATTTGTTCCTCTCCCTTTTCATGGATGATTTCATTTGGAACCGATTGATATACTTCATGCATGTTGTAGACTCTGTCCTTCGGGGACATGAATTTAATAGGAGCATTTTCCAGCTGAAATTAGAAATTAATTTTGGGTCTGCAAATGCTTCTAGCATTTGACTTGAATTATCTTTTGAATGAGGATCATACTAATGATAATTCATAACATATTTCTCAGCTTCTTATTTTCTCCCCCTTGTGTTAGAAAAACTAACATATATTTCATATCCTCTTTAGGGAATCCATCTTTGTGCATCATGATAGATTAATTAATCATATACCACACTTAAAAATTATTAGATGGAAATATCTGGTTCCTGACCCTGAACCAATTGTGAGGGGAGAATTTATCATAATTTATTGGTCTAATGCATACAAGTGTTGTTGTATGCGATATATCATATTTCAGATCAACACATGAAGCTATGTTCTCATAAGCAATGGTTTAGCTATTTATCGGAGGCATTCAACGCCAAACCAGCTTCGATATAAACCAGCATTAACAAGATGAATTATCTTGCATACATAATCTGAAAATTGTTCTCTCAACTTATTATTTTGAGCAAGTAACTTTGCAATGTCAAACTGCGGGTTGACAATAAACACGTGACCGTCTTATCGATGCATCTATTTAAGACATCACATAACAAGTGAACGGGCCCATATTCACTTTTTATATTTTTCTAGAATTTAATCCAACATTAGCCAGTATTTCAACTTATCATGAGAATAAGTAACAAAAATAAATTCTTGAAGAATCTTATAGTTCTTCAATATATGTCAAATACTCAATCGGCACATCATTTTTTAATCGGGATGGCAAACCGCTCATGCCAACTAATAAAATTATTTATACTAGTAAACTTCAAGTTTACTATTCCATGTGCTATTTGTTTTAGTAAACTTCTGGTTTACTATGACATGAATTGTCTTTTTTTTTTCCAATTATTTTACCTCTTCTGGAGGTGAGTCGTGATAACTTCACAACTAATCGCACGTCCGTATTTATATCTTTACTAAATATCATCATATTCACTTAGGGAATGGATCTGTATTTGCTTCAAGAATAGAACATAATCATCAAAACGTGCTTTAACCATATAAAATTATGATTGCTTAGAACCTCTTTAAGGATATTGCTAATTCAGGAGCAAATCAAGTAAAAAATATAGAGAATTTTTCTCTAACATATCTTCCTTTATAATCACAATAAGCCCATGAAAGTATTTACCATTGTGAGTGGTCATTGGCATATTCCACTTCTGGTGGTTAACAAGTTTAGTTAGAGCGAGACCTTATAAAATATATACTCACTTCTGGTGATTGTACGTCTCATGTACTCTATTGTAATTTAAGCGATGCTCTGCAGGAGCAAAGTTTTAACGCCTCTCAAAATATTATTATTACTCCCGGTAATTAATAATAATAATATATAGCTAGGATGGATACTAAAATCACCTTTTGGAGGTGACAAATTCTAATGTCGTATATAAATAATTTTCAGATATTCATTAATTAATGGCATATCTAACACTTGTACAATCCATACATGAATTTAGGCGAATCAACACGAAAGAAGAGGTCTTGATTAAAAAGAACTTATCACGGTCCACAGTAGGCAAACGTTATGCAGTAATAAAGTTGATACGAGATCCCATGTTTGTAGTTTGACAGTATTTGGCCAACAAATCAAATATTATACTATTTTTGATCGATTCCACTGCAATCCACGTATTAATACTCAAAATCACTAGAATTAATAAAAAAGTTAATGTACTGATTATAACACCAGTAAGTAGATCACGATATCCTTTGCCAATTTTGGTATATCATTCATAGCCATGATTTAAAGTTGGATTAGTGTAACTTACCTGGAAATTGCTTCTCATACCATCGATACTTTTAAAGTATTTGCTCGAGATGGCAGAATCTCGTGCTGATAACGTGTTATTGTTAGTAATTTGTATTTCGAAACAATAACTTAGCAAAATTTTCAGAAAGCAGTAACTTTAAAAAAAATAATCAGAAAGTATAAACCAATATAAAACAGAATCTGGAAAAATAATCATAAATAGTATAAGAAAATATTTTTAAGGAACAGAAATCCAGCCCACTGAATGCACAGTGTCCTTAGGGAAATTATTCCCCTCAAGTACCCGAGGTTGAATGTAGAATATATCCTCCCAGGATAGAAAGATTTCATTCACCGGAATTTATAGCCATTAATGCACTGGAACTGGTTGGTATTTTAAATAAATAAATAAATAAATAACTGGATATTTTAATTAATTAATTAATTAAAGAAAATTTGGTCTAAAAAGATTATCAATCAATCATTTGACCAAAGCCGAAGCCGAAGCCGAGCCTACCGACAACGGCGCGAGGGGAGACCCTCTTCTTAACCCTTTAGCAACAAGAAGGAGTGCTTCTACTTTTAAGTAGGAGAACTTTCCTTTCCACTACCTATGAGGGACAAACACTTATTTTATAAAGCAAGAGGGAACAACTCATTTTCCCTCCACTTCTTTTCCCTCCATTTCCCATTCAACCTATCAATAAAACCCAACAGTTATAAAATAATAATGCAAGCAAGAACAATATTGTATACAAAAAGAGGAGAGGAGAGTTCTTTTATTTCTCTTGAGAGATATATTTACAATGAAGGAAGACCTCTAAATTTATTGGGGAAAACTGACTTGATCCCAAAGTCACTAACCCTAATATTTCTCCTAAAGATAGACATCCACAATATATAGATAACTATTCATAACAAGATTAATGATCTAATAATTATTGAAGCATGCGACTATCTCATCTAAAAGCTTAAGTTGTTAGAGAGAGCATACATGTATTATTTAATATATTCTTAACACGCCCTTCACGTGCACGCTTTAATCATTTTCTTTTATTGGCCGCAAACGTGACAATTCTTTTATTATTACGGGTAGCGTGAGATTCGATCCTATGAATTTGCCTGTTCCAATATCATATTGAAGTATGTGATCTTTTCATTTAAAAGTTTAAACTGTTAAAGGAATCATCACTATTATCATTTAGGGTGTGTTCGGCATGAAGGAAACATTTTTCAATTTTCTCATGTTCGTTTCGTTTCTTTAAAAAATAAGTTCCTTAGAAATGAGGAAAATGACCTCTCTAATAAAAGTAAGAAAACTAAGTCCCACAATTGGCATTCCACAAACCACCCCACCAAACCCCAATCACTTCCACCACCAGCACCCAACTCAATTCCCCACCCCCCAAACCCCCCTCCAAAAAAATATTTTTTTAAAAAAGTTTTAATTTTTTTTGGATTTTTCTTCACCGCCCCCCCCCCCCCCTCCCCGCTGCCTCACCCTGAGATGAGAGGGAATGTCGATTTGACTTGAATCCTGGATCTGATATTAAATCCCATGCCTTGAAGGGGACTCGAACCTCCACGTTCTTTAGCACGAGATTTTGAGTCTCGCGTGTCTACCATTTCACCACCAAGGCATATTGAAAGTGAATCGTATTCCATGAATATAATATCTATCTAGTGTGATGTATGAAATATATGACAAAGGTGGATCTATTGATCGACCAACCTCCAATTTTTTTGTTAAAAGTTTTTTATTTTTTTATTTTTCTACACCACCCACCTATCACTCCCAAATTTTCCATTTCATATATTTTATTTTACTTTTACAAAAATATTATAAAAAATGAGAAATTTGCGTGGTTAAATTTAAGGTGGCGTGGGTGGTGGGCGGGCAAGGGTGCGATGCGGAGGTAAGAAAAAATTTCTCATTGTTAATATTTTTTTACAAAAGTAAAAAAAATTATATGAAATAGAAAATTTGTGAGGGGTGGTGGAGTGGGTAGAGCGGTGTGGAGTGGGGTTGGGGTGAAGATCAAGTGCGTTCGAGGGTGATGGTTGGTGGTAGGTGTAGTGAGTGGTGGGGGTGGAGTTGGTGAGGCTTGGGTGAGTATTTTTTTAAAAAATATTTTCTACTAACAAATTCTTATTCACTTTAACTAAATATGAGAAAATAAGTAAGAAATTCACGTATTTTCCCCCTACGGAACACACCCTTAATTATATTGTTAACAATAATTGGTGCATCTACTTAAACAAAAAATATAAAGAATTTACTAATAAGGAAAGCAACCTATATCAAAAAGGAAAATATCTCCTCTCTACTGGGCATATATAAAGTTAACCCATTTATCCCCGTATAGTCTTTTAACTCACTTTTATCTTTTCTTCTCTCTCTCATTTCATAAACCCTAGCTCTTTAGTGTTAGTCGATGGCCGGTACATATGGTTACGAAGGCGGCGGATCTGCTCCGCCACCTAGTGGAGGAGGAGGCTATGGAGGCGGCGGTGGTGGATACGGTGGTTCTGGAGGCGGCGGTGGGTACGGATCGGGCGGTGGTGGAGGATACGGCGGTTCAGGTAGTGGCGGTTACGGCGGATCATACGGTGGCGGTGGTGGTAGAGGTGGTGGTGGTGGTGGTCGAGGAGGTGGAGGTGGAGGATATGGTGGTGGCTCCCAAAATCGAGGTATCTACAATTGGTTTAATTACTATGCCATGTAAATTATTGTTTTTATCGATTAGGAGGATTATAGGACCATCACATGGTTTCTATATCTTGATTTTCATTTTTCTTTATCTTTTACAATTATTTCTTCCATAATTTCTAATTATAGCAACATACCCAGTGTAATCCCACAAGTAGGGTTTGGGGAGGGTAGGATGTACGCAGACCTTACCCTACCTTTGTGGTGTAGAGAGGATGTTGCTGATGTTTACAGATAATTGAATATGTTCTAATAGAATCATGTACAATAAAAACATTCATGATTTTCAAGGTCAAGTTGCTTAATTTCTGATGTTTCACTCTCTAGGAATTTAAGTTTGTCCTTTTGTTTTTTTGGGTATGGTATCGATTTACTTGGTATGAATCTACCAGAAAATTATACTGTCCAAATAGACTAAAATAGATTTCTTGTACATATATAACTTTTTGAATCACATTAACATAAGAGAAGTACATGGTCATATCTTAAATATGGAATTTGAATAATTACCATGTTATGTAAAATTGTCTGTAGTTGGAATGAGTTTTTAATTCATATGTGAATCTATTGACAGGTGGCGGTGGCGGTGGATACCAAGGAGGAGATCGTGGAGGTCGCGGCGGTGGTCGTGGTGGAGGAAGTGGTAAGGAAGGTGATTGGCGTTGCCCTAACTCAAGGTAATATTCTCACATCCTTCTGCGTGGATACTCAGGTCATGTTAAATCATCCTTACTAAAATTTCTCCCCTTAACCTTGTGGAACATTTGTTAAATCATCTTTACTAATATCTTCCCTTAAACGTCGTGAGACTTTTTCTTATTAATTCCATAAGAGCAACAACAACAACAACATACCCGTTGAAATCCCACTATTGGGGTCTTGGGAGGTAGAGGGGTTGTTTCCGATAGACCCCTTGCTCAAAAAAAGGTAGTTGTAAGAAAATAGACAGCAAAACAGCAAGATTGAAAACAAATGCATCAACATATAGTACTGTTACTAAATGTAAAGGACAAGAGAAGAATAAGTACTGCACTCCAGTCTCCAGGTACCCCCTCAGCTACCTACTACTCTTCTACCCTAATCCTCAAACTACATACCGTCCTATCTAAGGTCATGTCCTTAGTCAGCTGAAGTTGTGGTATGTCCTGCTACAAAAAATCTCTCGCACCTCCTAACTGGCGCATCCTCACACCTCTTCTTCACATGCCCGGACCATTTCAGGCTTTCAGCCTTGCTTCCCTCATCTTGTCCGCCACTAATTCCATAAGAGCGAGAAAAGAAAAAAAGATTATATTTGCTTCTAGCTCTGAACCTATGCCAACTAGATAGAGGGAGGTGGCGTTTGTTTGTGCAATCTTTTTCAGCAAAAACTGAAGTTAATTTATTTGGAAGATCATGTTATCTAAGTGGTAATGTCAATTACTATAATACTTGCTTTCCCCAACATAGTGTGGAATCTGGATCATTTCCTATGACGCCATTTGCTTTCTATATACATGTGTTCTGATTGTATATGAACCAGATCGGTGATATAGATAATGTTTCATACTTATCACTAGAAATATATGATCTACTCAAGATAACAGTGTTTCCATGTGCAGGTTCCCTGAGAAATTTATTTTGATTGTTCTTGCCTTTATTATTGTAATTCTAATTATGTGTATATCCTGTCAATTCGGCAAATTGTTAGTTCAGTGCGGTGGTTATTTCAAGGTTATGTAAATTGTTAGTTCAGTGCGGTGGTTGTTCCAAGGTTATGTATTTTGGGTTAGATTTCCTAATATTTCTTTCAATATATGTTATTGTGTTTGTTATCGTTTCTTGTCAATTGTTATTAATTCTGGCATGTCTGGGTGTAGTTGTGGAAATTTGAACTTTGCTAGAAGAACTGAATGTAACAAATGTGGTGCTCCTTCACCTGCTGGTTCCGACGATCGTGGTGGCAGAGGTGGTAGCAGTTATAACAGAGGTGGAAGTGACGGGGGATATGGAAATAGTCGAGGGGGAAGAGGTGACAACTATGATAGCAGAAATGCTGGAGGTGGTAGAACTGGTTCTTATGGTGGTAGTCAGGGAAGAGATGGTGGTGGTTATGCTCAAGGTCCTCCACATGCTCCTCCATCTTATGGGGGAGCTGATAGTAGCTATCCACCACCTTCTAATACTTATGGTGGGAACTCTGATGCAGTCCCTCCGCCCACGAGTTATGTAGGTGGACCTGCATCGTATCCCCCTTCATATGGTGCCCCTGGTGGCTATGGTGGGAATACACCAGCTGATGCCCGTGGGGGTGGACGGGGTGGTCCGCAGGGAGGATATGATGGTGGATATGGCAGTGGTGCCCGGAATGCAGGAGGTGGTTATGCTAGTTCACCAGCTGAGGCTCCGGAAAAGGTCAAGCAATGTGATGAGACCTGTGGAGATTTCTGTGACAACGCAAGAATATATATCTCAAATTTGCCTCCTGATGTGACCGTTGAAGAACTTAGAGAACTTTTTGGGAGCATTGGACAAGTAATATGCAGATTTCTTTCGGTTATGATTCTCAGTATCAGATTCATTTTGTATTGCAGCATTTATGTTGTTTTTTCCCTAACGTCTCATGATCCCTTGCTGTGTTAACTGTGGTATTGATGTTTGTCCGTAGACAAAAGGACGACCCAATACCTGTTATTCTCATTTACTTCATTTTGCTGACCATTAAAATATTGCCCTTGAATTCTGATAATGAAGTAGTTTACTTTTGTGAGTCTCTCTTGGTATATATACAAGGGTTAGTGCTTAATTCGTTTGTTATAAATGTGTAGGTGGCAAGAATTAAGCAAAAGCGAGGCTACAAAGACCAGTGGCCTTGGAGCATAAAGCTTTACACAGATGAACAGGGAAATAACAAAGGAGATGCAGTTCTGTCATATGAAGATCCTTCTGCAGCTCACTCTGCCGGCGGCTTTTTCAATAGTAAAATCTAGACCCAAATTTATTCATTTGAGTTAATTCATTAAATAAATAACATGCTGACCATAAAATATGATGATCAGATCATGACTTCAGAGGTTACAAAATTAGTGTTGCGATGGCTGAGAAGTCTGCACCAAAGCCTGCTCCAGCATTTGGTTCTGGGTGAGCCTTCTTTAGATATTGCACACTCGTTCTCTTGCATATTACATCTAGTTGTGCCACCATTCATAATTTATTATAACTCATAACATGTCTTAGTGGTTATGCTGTGGTATGTTGACAGAGTTAGCAATGTGATTAACTAGATTCTGGACGAGTGGACGTGTTGTTATTTGATTCAATTTTCTGGAGTTTTGATTCTTTCCTAATTAGATGAGCAGAGCTGTTCTTGCATGTAATGTTTACTATTATTGTTGTGTGAAGTTTCAAACTGTAGTTGCAAGGCTAAACTTCATACTTGAAGTTTACCTCCTGGGGTGTGTAATGAAGCTTAATTTTAATAAATGGAGTAGGGATGTTTTGTGTATTCTGAACTTCTGAGTCTCTGTACTAACCTGAAGAGTTAATTTATCTCTTATGCTCAAGTCTTTTCTATTCATTGACAGCCGTGGCGGCGGTCGAGGAGGTTATGGTGGTGGTGGTCGCAGGGATAACTACAGAGACGGTGGAGGTTCTGGCCCAGACAGACAGTTTCATGGTGGAAACCGTTCACGTCCTTACTGAGTTCCAGCCAAGCATTTTATGTACTAAAAATTTGTTGTGGGAGGGTTTTTTAATTAGTTCCATTTCAAGATAATACTCTCTGTGACTAAGAGGTAGGCTGTTCACTCACTTTCACTTGAGCTATATGCACTTTTTCTCTTTTCTTTCTGCTACTTGGTGCGTCAGAAGGGGTGGGGTTTTAGAAGTTCAATTTTTTCTTTGATACGTTGAATGTTTTGATAGAGGCGATCAGATATTCTGCAAATTGCTGCTAAGGTAGGTGCAATATTCAGGTGAGTGTTACTACTGTGAAACCAGAAACTCTGGTCATTCTCGCAGAATGATGTTTGGTTCTCTAGGTGATTTTGCTTGCATGTTAGAAATGCTAGCATCTTCCCATTAGACCTTATATAATGAATTTGTTGCCTATATGATGTGGCACTAAATTATTTGAGCTGTGTTTTTGCTTGTGTACCTGCAAGTTCAGTTTTTCTTCTGTGGAGGAATGACTTCTCAAGCTAAACACTTTTCAGAGATTTTTCCTCCATCTGAAGGCACTGTTCTGTTATCCTCGTAATCCCACTGAGATGCGTCAATCAAATTAGTAATGATCTTATAACATTGTTATCGGGGAGTTGGGATGTTAAAAGAGTGTTGTATTGTATGGGAGATCTCAGGTGTGAAGAAAGCTCGTCTGGTATCTTAAGGTTGCATTCAAACAAGATTTTGGTGATTATTGACTTGGTCCTGATTGAAGGCGGTGGGCAATGTTGTGCCATTCCCCGATCATTTACTGTAGCAGATGTTTCATTCATGGAGCAGTAAGTGCTTGTTCCGTACCTGCTGGAATTCCGAGTGGGTTTTCTTGCTGTATAAGACCTTGATAAAATGGCGGTGT
This sequence comes from Lycium barbarum, assembly GCF_019175385.1. Taxonomy (NCBI): domain Eukaryota; kingdom Viridiplantae; phylum Streptophyta; class Magnoliopsida; order Solanales; family Solanaceae; genus Lycium; species Lycium barbarum. The sequence goes on from NC_083337.1 coordinate 167,993,870, forward strand.
TTCAGAGGTGGTAATTTATTTCAGTTTTTTGGTTTAGGTTACATTTGAGCTTGTCTTTTCTCTGCCGAGGAAGTGAAATGGGTACCATGAATGGAAATTTAAGATTTGTTTAGCCTTAACGTAGTATACGGTTTGAACCAAATAATCATCTTATGACAGCCGGAACAAAGAAGGTAGAAAAATTCTTGTGTGAACCTACATTTACTACGGGGCCGGGGTTGTAATCTGGCAGTGTAAACTACGCCCTTGCAAACTTGCATTGATGATTCTAGCTTGTTGTAAACTTAGAATTTTCACTGCAAGGTTTATCTAGCTTCTTACCTTTTTGTCTAGAGCTCAACTCGAAACACTTGTTATACCTGTAAAATTAAATTGAATTTCGCTTAGCATGCATGTAAACATTATTAGTTAGGCAATGTGCTTAACTTCACACTGCTAAAAGAAGTGAATGACAAAATTATCAAAAGATATAAAAAGATGTTTAATCTGTTTACAGATGGCGTAGTTTTGTCAGAGAATTGTCCTTCACTTACATTAGGATGGAATTACGTGTACACTACAGTTTCGTCACTGCATTTGATGGACCATTAATCATTATCTTTTCTCACCGTAGTTCATTAATCATGAAATCAGCAACTACTTTTCAGTCCTATAAATTCCTTTAAAGTCAATATTTTGTGACAATCCTTCGTAACAAAATTTTTCTGAAAAGATTTGGGTTTCAGTCATAAGTTTGTTAGAAGTATTACGATTTTGTCCGTTACAATTGTTGTCCCAAAGGAGCCTTTGGTTGCAACACATGTCCTTTTCACAAACTTTATTTAATAAATTTATTAATATAGGACTCTTTGTATAGAAGTTGTCCATTCAAGCGAATAAGGTCGACGCATGGTTTGAAGGAAAGCATGGAGAGTGCTGAACTTCGATCCCACGGTTGGGTGCTGAAAAAGGCTACGAACTCAAGTTCACATTAAACAAAAAAAAGTTATTTCCCCGTTTGTAACATATTACTAGGTTGTCAACATGTTACAATAGGTAATAGTTCGAAATTGGATATTGCAAAGAATCTTTATACCCTGCTTTCAACGGAAAACCTCGTTAATGTGATTTCGTCTCCTCTGATTTTTTCAAATTATCATGTAGTTGAGATATTTGACATTGATAGGTAAGATCTTCATAGTTACTCCGTAAGCAAAACAGACTGTGATCTAAACAGTTATGGAGTCAAGATTTTCACTATGGGAAGTTAAAATATAAAAAGATAACCACACAAAAAAATTATGGGGATTTAACATATAGTAGATATATAAATAATCTCTTTACCTGTCCCATACAATGCAATTTTTCAACAAAACATTGGACAAAGTTAGCTCCTCAGCTAGATCAATTACCCCTAAACTTAAATTCCCAATATTGTCATCTTACCATGTGGCTTCTTTTAAGGTAAAGGATTCAGCCATACAATCTCTAATTTCTACTATGAACTCCTAGATTTATTTAACGCGTACTAGTTTTTCAAGGAGCTAAACAAGTTAAAATAACAAGACGGGGGAAAAAACATATAAAAGGAAGAGATAGAGAAAAGCAGAACCATTTAAAATTAGGAGGAAAGTAATCCAACAAGCTAGCCTAATATGACGGATATATGTTCAATTATCCACATTTCTATCTAGCAGATCCAACTAACCTTCGTGTCTAACAATCTGACGTGTCTAACAATCTGAACAAAACTAACACTAATTGTTTCACCAAAATTCTTCCCATGCTTTCCATTTTCAGCGAACTTACCTCATTTGCTTCTTTAATCAATAGTTTGTGTAACAAAAATGGTAAAACGAAAAGTTTCAGCTTCGGCTGGATTAGTCCAAGGTCGTTATCGTCAAGAAGTATTTATATGTCAATTTTCTGATATGATAAGTTCCAAGGGATGTATATGGTCTGGCGGTGACCCCTTTTCTTTTAGTTTGCCACTAGTATTAGCCCAATTGATTTTCATTTTCTTTGTTACAAGAATTACTTTTGCCCTCATAAGACCTCTTAAACAAAGTATGGTCAGTGCACAACTTATTGTAAGCTCCTGTATTCTCTTAACACTATATAAGAGCACCGAAGAATTCTCTTAGTACTTGTATCCCAAAATTCACGCAATCGAAGTGGATTCTGGATTTGGATTTGACGAGTTCAAGAACTAAATCTAATGTCCTTTTGAAATGGAATTGAAATATAATATTTCTTGAAGTTTTAGTAATTTTTCACATATATATGTCTATGTTCTGTATCAAAAATACTGAGTTTAATTGAACTTGTTGTTTATAGGTTGTATCTGCCTCTTGATACCTAACAATTCTATTTGAACTTGTGTCGAGTGGATTAAAGATTTAAATTTGACGAGTTCAAGAGCTAAAACCAATACCCTTTTAAAATGCGTTGAAACATAGTATTTCTTGAAGTTTTACTACTTTTTCACCTGTATATGTGTATGTTCTTTGTCTAAAATATTGGGTTTTGGTTGAACTTGTTATTTACAGGCTGCATCTAAATACCTGATATTGTATTACTCGCAGAAATAGGATCTAGGATTTTAACTTGATGGGTTCAATCTTTAATGTTTTTTTAGCATTAAATAAACTGTACTTTTGAAACTATGGGTTCAGAATTAAATTTTTGTTGAAATGTTTGTTATCTTACTTATATATCTAAAATGTTGGTTTCCGTTTAAGCTGTTATTTATAGGCTGCATTTGCTTCTGACACTTTGTGTTGCAAAATTTATATTATCATTATTGTTGGTCTAAAACAGGCTGGTATTTTCTTGGGGCGATCAGGCTTAGGTCGTAACCGCGATTTTTCAACCATGATATTTCGACCAGGAGGCAGGATGGTACTACAAACAATTGCAGATCTCGGTTTCATGTTTCATGTTTTTGTTCTTGGAGTTCATGTAGATCCAACGATGGTGAGAAGAGCGGGAAGAAACGCAATGCTAATTGGCGCTTCCTGTTTTGCTCTGCCTTTTGCACTCGGCGGATTAGCCAGTTATACATTACCTCAATTGGCTATCATTGATGACGCGACAGCGCATTTCCTGCCTTTCATAGCCGTACTTAACTCTGCTTCATTCTTTCCGGTAATCACTAGCCTTCTTGGTGACCTTAAGATTCTAAATTCTGAAATTGGTAGAATAGCCACATTGGCCTCCTTGGTTAATGATGCTTGTATATATGTCGTTTCCATACTTGTAACGACAGTAAATGCGTCAACAAGTTATAACAAGTGGAACGGAGCGTTGTCCATCGCATGGATAGGCACGTTCCTGATAGTAATCATATTTGTTGTAAGGCCGTTTGTGAAACATGTTGCTAGGACTATACCTGAAAGAGGGGCTATGAGGGAAAGCCAATTTCTAATAATAGCTGTGTTAGCTTTGATCTGTGGATTTGTCACGGAGTCTCTCGGACAACCTGCTGCTCTTGGTACTTTTGTTTTGGGCATGGTGGTGCCACAGGGACCGCCTTTGGGCTCGTCTTTGGTTTACAGGATCGATACTTTATGTACGGGATTGTTGCTTCCTGCTAAGTTTGCTATCAGTGGTTTGACATTGGACATATTTGCCCTAGGAAACGGAAAGAGTCTTTTAGGCGTCGAACTAGTGATCTTATTAGGTTATTTTGGTAAGTTTGCTGGCACTCTTGTTCCAGCAGTTCATTTCGGGGTTTCCTTCCGAGATGCAGTCCCTCTTGCTCTCATCATGTGTAGCAAAGGAATTATTGAGGCGTCCCTGTATATCGGCTTCAAGGATACCGGAGTACGCATCCTATTTCCTCTCTTTTCTATGCTTATATAACGTTTTGCACGAGCAATGTATTAAACCTGTTATAGCATTTATAGTCAGACTTTTCTTTAACAACCACCCTATATTGCAACATTTTATTATAACAAGCAAGTGTTTTCTAGACTTGATTTTTATGTTATATTGTACCTCTCTATAACAACATTATACTTGTAACAAGAACATCCATCATTGTAACAATCCAATTTTTTGTAAATTATCCCTCTATAACAACCTTTCTCAAATATTAGTTGATTTTATTGTACTATTTCTCACATTGTTCCGCTAATTTGTCAATAACAATTGTTGTAAGTGTATAGCAACCTACTGCTATAAAAGCAAAAAAATATCAGAACGAACGAGATTGTTATAGATAGGTTTGATTGTATTTAGCAAGTTACTAGTTCCATTGTTTATGGATATTACATGAAAAATTCCTTAGAGGTTAAACTCGATTACTAAAAGCATACAAGTTACTTACATTTCTCTTGTTTGGTTATCTGCAGGTAATAACAAATGAAGCATATGCGCTTTTGTTAATCACAATGCTGGTCATAACAGGAATTATGAGACCTTTAATTTGGTACCTCTATGATCCGTCAAGAAGGTACTTAGGCTACAGAACAAATAGCATACAACATTTGGATCCGACCAGTGAGCTTCGGATACAAGTATGTATTCACAACGAAGATAATGTCCCGAGCATAGTCAATCTTCTCGAAGCCTCCAATGCCTCCAGAAGGAGACCGATTGCAGTGTTTGTTCTTAATCTAATGGAGCTCAAAGGCAGCGCGGCCGCTTTACTGGTGCCAACTCATAATAGAAAGGGGAAAGCGAAACTCAAGTCTCTGCCAAGCAGAACAGAACATATATCCAACGCATTCAACATTCTCGTGCATAGAAATCAAGGCTCTATGGCCGTACAACACTTCACATCAATCGTTCCGTATGCCACTATGCACGATGACATATGTACAGTCGCGGTGGATAAAGGTGTCAATATTGTGATCATCCCGTTCCACAAGCAGTGGGCTATTGATGGAACAGTAGGAGCCAATTTCCCTGCAATTAGGATGGTGAACCAACAGGTAGGAGTGTCAAATGGGTGCCTTGGGCTGAATTTGGGGTGATCAAAATGGGCTGAGTTAATAACTCGCCTAAAAGTTATCGGGGCTTAAATGGGTTGGGTTAAATTGGGCTAAAAAGTGGGTTAGAACCCAACCCGCCCAATTTTAAGTATTAATTTCTTTGTTTGTTCTTTATAAATTTTAGTATCTAACAAAACTATTTTTTAATTATCGTTATATAACATATAAAATAAAACAAAAAATGTCTTTTTGAAAATATTTTGACAAGATTTCTCGTAGGTCAGCTTGGACTATATATCACCCAATTTTTTGATGGGCTCGAGTGGGTTGGGCTGACTAATAAATGGGGGTCAATGAGAACCCCAAACTTGGACCGGTTTGGCAGATCATGTTTTCATGGGCTAATTTTGCCGCCTCTATCAACAGGTAATCCATAAAGCGCCTTGCTCAGTTGGGATCCTAGTTGATCGAGGTCAATTAGCAGATAACCAACAAATCTTGTTTGGTCATTCTTTTTTCCGCGTCACAATGCTTTACCTTGGCGGTCCTGATGATGATGAGGCGCTGGCCTATTGCTGCAGGATGCTAGGGCATCCCCACATTAGCGTGAATCTCGTCTGGCTCAGACATTCGAGTGACAAATTGGACAAGAGTATGGATTCGGATATGATACATTGGTTCAAGAGTAATAATATGGATGCAGGGAGGGTTAGTTACAAAGAAGAAATGGTGAGTGATGCAGTGGGGACGACTCAGGTTCTTCGTTCACTCGAGGACAATTGTGATCTTTGTATAGTTGGTAGAGATCACGAACACTACTCCGAGTTAACACTAGGGATTAACGAATGGATCGAGTGTCCTGAACTAGGATTTATTGGAGACATGTTAGCGACTTCGGATTATAGTTTTTCATTGCTGGTTGTGCAACAAATACCACCCGGGACTGAGTTTATAAACATCCAGGCCCTGAAGCCTGTTTCTAGCAGTTTTTATTCGGCTTCAGGAAAATATAGTCAGCATTCTGGGGTTGGCTCATTTGGCTAGCAGTTGTATTAGTTGTCTTCTTTGATCAATGCCAAAAATGTAGAAAATAGGTTGATGGATAGACAAATAGAAAAGAATGCTCCTTCTCTGCAATATAAAAAAGGAACAGCTCGGTGCATGAAACATACTGCATTCACGCAGGTCCAGGGAAATGTCGCACTCCAAGCAGAGGCGGATCTAGGATTTGATGGTGGCGGGTGCCACAATTTTCTTCAATATACATCTTATTAGGAACGTGTATTTGCGTCGGGTCGATCTCTTTTTAGTTTATTCGGGTCAACTTAATAGACTTTTTTTATTTGCAAATATGAAAATTACATCTCAAAAATCAAGAAACGAATATAATTAGTATCTTAAACAAGGAATCACACCCATTAACAACAGAAGTAAAGTTAATATTTTCATCAAGAGACTTGCATCTTTTATGTATATGAAAAAATGAATTTGCATAAGTAAAATAACAACTTTAATAAAGGAATTACACCAATCAAAATAAGAAAAATAATAGAAAAACTCTTCAAAAGGTAAATACACCCCATAAGTAAATGTAGAATTAGATAAACTACAAGTTCTAAAAAATAAATTATAAATTTTATGTTTTTTTTAAGCAGTACTTACGAAATTTCCATCACAATTTAAGTAGTAAAGTGATTTAAATTAAATTTAACAATTCTAGAATAGCATAAATTTTTATAATGCACTCCCTGCGTCCATCTTTATTTATCCATTATACTAAAAATATATGTTCACTTTTACTTGTAAGTTATATAGTTTGAAAAATCAAGAGATAATTTACCATTTTATACCTATTTTATCCTTATTATTAAGTACTTTAATTCATTTCTCATTTTATTTATTTCTTATTAAGAGTGTCCCAAGTCAAATATAGACAAGTAAACATGGACGGAGGGAGTAATAAACAAAAGAAATTATAAAAAAAAAGAATGAATGGAATTTTGATCTCAATCCAAAATTCCCATTGACAGTCAAGTTTTTCGATTTAAATACTCACAGATTTGAGATTAAGAGGAATACTTAATTTAAGGGATTTTGAAGTATCTATTTGTGTGTTCTCGCTAGAGATCACAAATAAAATAATAGAAAAGTGGAAAGGCAATATAAATAATAAAAAGATAAATAGAAAATTGGGAGAGCTGAAAAGGGAATTACTGGTACAAAAGAAGTAAAAAGCACAAAGAAAAACAGGAGTTAAAAATGTTCAAGATAGATTCAAACTTGTGTCTGTCAGCCGTGACACCTTTGTCTAATTTATGACTGGGGGTGACAGGATTAAATATTTAACGTAATTTAAGCAAATTGCAACATAAATATATAAAAAATTTATTATTCTAGGGGGTGCCATGCCACCCCAACCCTAAAGGATGGATTCGCCCCTGGATTTGAGATTAAGAGAAATACTTAATTTAAGGGATTTTGAAGTTTCTATTTGTGTGTTCTCGCTAGAGATCATAGATAAAATAATAGAAAAGTGGAAATGCAATATAAATAATAATAAAAAATAAATAGAAAATCGGGAGAGCCGAAAATGGAATTACTGGTACAAAGGAAGTAAAAAGCACAAAGAAAAACGAGAGTTGAAAAATGTTCAAGATAGATTCAAACTTGTGTCTACCAGCTGTGGCACCTTTGTCTAATTTATGACTGGGGGTGGCAGGATCAAATATTTAACCGAATTTAAATAAATTACAACATAAATATATAAAAAAATTATTAATCTAGGGGATGCTACGCCACCCCACCTTAAAGGGTGGATCCGCCCTTGACTCCAAGGACCGAGGGGTATTATGTATTATATATGTGACAAAATTGTATGAAGAGATTAGGAAGCACAAAGTTCAAGTTAACTCTTATGTGAAACGAAGGTATTCACTACTCAGTGTAATTGTACTTGTTGCAGAGGGCTACTTGCCTTATTTTTCAGGTTACTAACTTCACGTTTTGTGTATAATTACTTGCGGTTAGCTTTTATGTGACCTGATAGTGTAAAATAAAATCATCATATATTGAAGTTAAACTCATTCTTGTTTCCCAAATTGGCCATTTTCCCCCTATTGACTTCTTATCCAAAGCAGGTGATTATTCATTCTTTTTCTATTCACTACAACAATTACGTCTCAATCTCAAACAAGTTGGGATCATTGTTCTATTCATTCTTGCAAAAATAAATAATGACAAGTGAAAGTAAATACAAAACCATAACTTGTCTCAATTGAATCACTGCATTAACTAATCTATTGAATTTAAGCAGTTCACTCCAGTTCCCAAGCATTTGAATTATTTCTGTTTTCCTTTTTTCATTAAAAGCCTGAATTTGATCACCTATCTCAATATAAATGCTGAGAGTTGTATAGTTTCCAGAAAAAAAAAAATGACTCCTCTCAATGGCACGTTCCTTCTTGTAATTCTACAACTTTTATGTATTTTCTCAACCACTTGCACAGCCCCGCATACCAAAATTCCCTGCTATTCTTTGCCTTTGGTGATTCATTGCTAGATTCTGGCAATAACAATTTTTTCCTAACTTTATTTCAACCCAATCATCTACCCTATGGACAGTCCTTTCCGGATCAAATCCCAACTGGGAGATTTTCTAATGGAAAACTCAAACTCAGAATTTTTGGCTATATCCCTAAATTCAAAAATACTATTCCTCTATTCCTTGACCCAAAATTACCAGTCAGTGAACTCAGAACGGGTGTCAATTTTGCTTCTACAGTTAGAGACGAATTGATCTTATATGTTATGGACTTGAGTTGAACTCAATATTTTCGATCCGAAAGAAAAGGGAATGGCTCGGCTATCCCACCTAGCCAAGCCAAAAAAGTAGATAAGATATAAATTAAATAAAATGAGATGAAAAAAAAAAAAAAGGAATACTTAAGCTGATTCCAAGTTTATTTTTTTTAAAGTTTTATCGGAAAAGGTCCAAAAATACCCCTGAACTATTGAAAAAGGCTCATAAATACCCTCCTTCCACCTTTTGGTCTAAAAATACCCTTCCATCCACCTTTTAGGTCTAAAAATACCCTTAAGGTTTGTTTTTGGCTCAAATATACCCCTCAAACTAACAAGTTAAAATTAACTCTTTTAAAAAGCCAAATGGCAATTTGTAATTGGTCAATAATAAAATTCCGTAATTTAAAAAAAAATCCAAATTTTAAAAAAAAAATTGCCAATAATAAATTTCCAGTAATTTAAAATTCCAGATTTAAAAAAAAAAATTGCCAATAATAAAATTCCGTAATTTACATATTTTTTTTAAAAAAAATTGTGTGGAAACTTAAAAATTAAAAAATTTAAAAATATGAACGAAACTGTTTTTTTTTTTTTTTTTTTTTGCATTTCGTGAATTAATCAACGAAATATGTTTTTTTTTTTTGCATTTCGTGAATAAAAAAACGAAATAGGAAATTATAATTTTTTTTTGCATTTCGTGTATTAAAAAACGAAATAGGATAAAAAAAATTATTTTCGTTCATATAAAAACGAAATTGGAAATTTGGACAAAATATATTTTCCAATTTTGTTTTTATATGAACAAAATTAATTTTTTTATCCTATTTCATTTTTCAATACACGAAATGCAAAAAAAAATTATAATTTCCTATTTCGTTTTTTTATTCACGAAATGCAAAAAAAAAAACATATTTCGTTGATTAATTCACAAAATGCAAAAAAAAAAAAATCAGTTTTGTTCATATTTTTTAATATTTAAATTAAATAATATATGTGTCTAATCACAAAATGCCATTTGGCTTTTTAAAAGAGTTAACTTTAACTTTGTTAGTTTGAGGGGTATATTTGAGCCAAAAACAAACCTTAAGGGTATTTTTAGACCAAAAGGTGGAAGGAGGGTATTTATGAGCCTTTTTCAATAGTTCAGGGTATTTTTGGACCTTTTTTATTTTTCTGCAGATAGTACTATGTGACTATCTGATCCTTCTTTTTTTGGGTTTAATCATTTGGTAACTGAAGTGTATTGGTCTGATTAATTCAAATTCATGTCAGGTATCACAAGAAGTCACTAAACTATCTTATGCACTAAAACTACTAAAATATTATTCGTGAATCGTAACATAAAAAATAATCAATTTTGTCTTAGTATCACAGAAAGTCACTAAACTATTTTTTTAACAAAAAAATCATTCAACTTTGTCCAAGTATTTTTTTTTGTTACCAACAAAAAAAAAAAAAAAAAAAGTTAAGTGATTTTAGTTAGGTAAACATAAAGTTGAGTAATCCTTTATGAATTCAACTCCTACTATTGGTTGGGGGAGGGAATAAAGCATTCACTACAAGAAGTTAGCCGTTCCCAAAGTTCGAACGCAAAATCCCTACTTAGGGAAGAAAGGATTCCAATCATCTCATCATACCTTGATATTTCTTTTTCTTGTTCTTGTATGGAGTGACAAATACGCTGCAAATATGAGCAGTTGTACACTTGTACTATAGCAGATATAATATTTTCTCTAAATACTTTTGGTAGTTAGTTGGCAGGCTGCCTAAACCCGTATAATGAAAGTGAAGTTGCACACTTTAATAATTGAGGGATTGGGTGAATCTAATAAAGCTTGTTAACCACTCCCTCGTACATAAGCGTAGGTTGAATTTGTGAGCTGTTTCAGTTAGCAAAGATACAATTACTTGACAAAATTTCACGTTATCGCTTTATTATGATAATTATTTTGTTGTACATATGTCATGGTAATTTTTGCACTCGTTTCTCGCACTAATATAGATCTCATCATAATTAATGCAATATTTTTATCGCAAAGGAAAATTCACGTTATAACTTGTAGTAATTAATTAGACTATATGAGGTCATTAGTTGCTTATAGGTGTTTTTAAGGCATGATCTATAAGTAGGAATTGGTCAGCATGATCTATAAGTAGGAATTGGTCATACCTGCATACTAACTAACGGAATTATATAACCTGTTCAAATAGCTGTAAATTTTTGAAAACTAAGCAGACGACTATTTCTACTCTGGAGGAATGTTCCATAGGCTTTTTTTTGTCAACAAGTTGAGTCAACCATAGATGGTATCAGTAGAATGAATATTTTATATTATTAACACATATCTCGTCTTACTTGTTAGGTAAGTATCCCTTTTAATCCACCAAAACCAACCAAAAATTCAATCTTAGTTTGCTTTGCTTTGCTTCGATCACTTGAAAATCAACAAACTTGGACACATATACAAATTCAAGATATGAAGTTTATGAGTTCTAGATTTTTTAACCCTTTGAAATAATTGAGTTCTAAATCAATAATTTATACTAAATTAAATAATTTTTATAAGATAAATATAATATTGGAATAAAAACTATTGAATTCTGCCGTACCGACAATTCTACGTCCATTTCAAGAACATAACATGAATTTGAATGCTGACATAATCTATCAGAAGAAATGCTCATTTGGCTTATGCTGATTCTCGTAATTTTGGCCATATGCTCTCCTGTAATTGGTTTATGTTCTTCAATGTTTGGCCAACTAACAGTCCCTTCTTACTTAAATTACATGTTTCAATTGTCTTACCACGCTAATGAAATAATTCAACTCGATATATCTAAAAAAAAGTTTAATCTAGTCTTGAATAAAGTTTCATCCACTATTAATTTCAAACGAGTTGAACTTCTACATAATGTTTACGCTATCAAATAACTAAAATATAGCATGTAATCGTCCGTTAACATTGATATTAGTAACCTGAAAATTAGGCAAATTTGTCAAATCCATTTCAATTTCATCGACTATTTTATTCTTATTAAATCTTAATTACAACCATCTTCACACGAGAGTAGAAATTAAAGAAGATATCTGGAGAAAATGTTTGAAAATTTAAAAGATAAAGAAAAGGGGAAACCGTTATTAACAGAATAGTCAGAATTTAGTTACTGATTTGTCAGACACCAAAGTCATATATTTTACTTAGATTAAGTATCGAATTGCAAGTGGTTGCACCAAATCCACCGTATTGTTGGACTAAGTTTGTCTAAAACTTTCCAAAATGCCTGTTTGACATTAAACTGATCTGCCACCAAATTCCTATTTTTCCCTTAATCTTTAATTTTGTAAAGAGTAAACAAAACTTATAATTCCTCCTTGTAACATTATAAATAGACAACTTCATTAAGTTCTCTAATCACTGCATGAACACTTCAGTAAGTCCTCTAAACAGAGCATTACAACATTCCAGCTTTTACTAAAACAAATGCGCAAAAGAAGTGAGATGGAGACTTTTACAAGTTGTCTCATCGTGGTTATAATATCACTACTGTCTTGTTTTGCTAATGCAGAATTTCACTACCATGAATTTATTGTAAGTATCCATTTACATTTTTTTTTTCTTCTTATTTTATCAAAAAACTTCAAACATTAGCATGAAATAATATTTTTGACAGGTTCAAGAAACCAGTGAAACAAGGCTATGCAGAACCAAGAATATAATCACAGTGAATGGGCAATTTCCAGGACCAACCTTGACAGTTCGAAACGGAGATACATTATTTGTTACTGTCGTTAATAGAGCTCGTTACAATGTTACCATCCATTGGTAATTACCTTATAAAAGCGACCTTTTTGTGTAAATATTTTTTTACACTGTCAGCGCATAACACTTAAATTGCTCTAAATTTTCATACAGGCATGGAGTTCGTCAAATGCGAACACCCTGGGCTGATGGGCCTGAGTATGTAACACAGTGCCCAATTAGACCAGGAGGATTTTACACATACAGATTCACTATTGAAAATCAAGAGGGTACATTGTGGTGGCATGCTCATAGCCGATGGCTTAGAGCTACTGTTTATGGAGCATTAGTTATTTTACCAAAACAGGGTTCTAATTTTCCTTTTTCAATGCCCCAGAAAGATGTTCCTATTCTTCTTGGTACTGCTTCTTTCTCTTTATCTTTTGGATTTTGCTAATATACAATGACAACGAAAAAGACTTTTTATACTATTTTAACCCGTTGTAGCAGGTAATTTACTTTGTTTTCCAGGTTACCAATTTCACTCTGAATTCAATATTTTTGTATAGGGGAATGGTGGAACAGAGACATTATTGCAGTCCAAAGACAGGCACAATTCACTGGAGCAGCTCCTAATATTTCTGATGCATTTACTATTAATGGCCAACCTGGTGACCTTTATAGATGCTCTAGTCAAGGTTCTTACTAAAACTTATCCCTCTTTTTTTTTTTTTTTGAAAAAATAAAACAGAAAAGATTTATATACACTGATAGTGTAAATAATCCGTTTCATCATGAGTAATTAAGAATGTTAATATTGCAGATACTGTGAAATACTCAGTGAATCCGGGAGAATCAATTCTCTTGAGGGTGATCAATGCTGCACTCAATCAACAACTTTTCTTCTCAGTAGCCAACCACATGCTCACTGTTGTTGGTGTTGATGCTACTTATAGCAAGCCTCTTACAACTAATGTCATTATGGTTGGACCTGGCCAAACAACTAATGTAATTCTCACTGCTAATCAGTCCCCTGGCCGTTACTATATGGCGGCTCGTGCCTATGCCACAGCCAGAAACGCGCCATTTGACAACACCACAACCACTGCCATCCTTGAGTACACAAATCTCAACTCGGGCGCGAATTCAAGACCTTTATTGCCCCAACTTCCAGCCTTCAATGATACAACCACTGCCACTGCTTTCGCGAGCCGGTTGAGGGGCATTCCTGGTAACAATATGAGAGTTCCCAAAAAGATTGATGAGAACTTGTTCTTCACTGTTGGATTAGGCCTAGTGAATTGCAACCCTGGTCCAAGATGTCAAGGGCCCAATAATTCGCGTTTTGCTGCTAGCATGAACAACATTTCGTTTGTTCTTCCTAGAAGAACTTCATTGCTGCAGGCCTATTACCAAAAGATTCCAGGGATTTATACATTAGACTTTCCACCTGTTCCTCCGGTTCAATTTGACTACACAGGCAATGTTTCGCGAGGACTATGGCAACCAAGATTTAGGACTAAGTTGTACCAGCTCAAGTTTGGTTCTACTGTACAAATTGTGTTGCAAGATACTGCTATTTTCACTACTGAGGACCACCCTATACATCTTCACGGATACCATTTTTGGGTCGTCGGACAAGGTTTTGGCAACTTCAATCCTCAGACGGATACTGCTACATTTAACCTAATCGATCCGCCCTCCAGAAACACAATCGATGTGCCTGCTGGTGGATGGGCAGTCATTCGTTTCGTAGCAGATAATCCAGGTAAAGAACCTGATTTCACCAGAAAAAACTATTACGAAGTTTGAAATTTTTGTACCTGTTTAGGAATTTTGATTGATTTATGTGATCTGTTTACAGGGGTTTGGTTATTCCATTGCCACATTGATTCTCATTTGTCTTGGGGCCTAGCTATGTCATTCATTGTCGAAAATGGAATAGGAGAGAAACAGAAAATGGAGCCACCTCCACCAGATCTACCACAATGCTAAGATGTTGAATGAATATTAAGAGAGTGTGGTCCATGTTATGATTTATTCCTAAAAACAAGCATTTGTTAGTGTGGTCTGTCTATTGTTTTTCTCTAGTATTAGTTATCAGGAGTTTGCCTATGTTTTATCAAGTAAAGTCTGAAATTGTTTTGTCTATGATTATTGTTCAAGTGCCAACCAAGAAAGGGGTTGACTTCATATTGTATGTACTAACCACAATCTTGGTTTCTGTCACCATCAAATAGAAGTATTGAACAGTTCTATTGTCTTCACATTTCTCTTTTTCTTAGAGGTTCTTGTTTATGGTAGGCTTATATATTGTAAGAAGTAAGTTCTTAAAAAAAGAATCACAATAGAGATTAAGTCTCTCTAGGTGACGGCGACAACATATAACTAAACCTAAAAGCCAGAACACGGCATCTACCTAAGAGTTTTTTCGAAAGTAACTCCCTTTGAAACAATTAAATTGACTGAATTACTTAATCTATTGACAGTTGCGCATATAGTTATCGATTGGTTAATCGGATTAGTTATCTATTCCAAGTAAATTCGTCTTATTCCTAAGTGAATCTATTAAACAATTGAGTCCTTGTTATTTATTCTTACCAACCTTAATTATTTTTCCCAAATAAATCAAGGCCTATGGCTTTAATCAATGTTTGCAACCATTAATTATGAATGAAGAATGAAGAATAAATAAACCCTAATAATCCATTATGTGTATATCAATCACAAAACCCAATCTCAAAATACCCATCATTGGGTTCACAACTCTAGTAAGGGAATTTAGCTACTCATGACAAAGAACGAGAAATAAAAAATTGAAGAATTCATAATTGCTTGCTTTGGAAGAAAAGAGGAATTGATAATACTTGAATTGGTGTAATGAATCTTCAAAACCAAGAGAGTATTTAATGTTCTAAGCCAAAGGTCAAAATATAATAACTGATAACAATTAAAACCCTACAATGACTATTTATAGGTTCTGAAAACGTAAAAGTTATAGATTTGCACTTTGGTCCCCGTCGGTACAAAATACGATCCGTAAATTGAAATACAGACCGTAAACTAGTTTACGCCCAGGGTTTCCTTCAAGAGTTGTTTAACTGCAACCTCCTGAAATACGGACCGTATTTTGATTTACGGTCCGTCTTCTGCATAGTCGTCTTTCAACTTCCATATCTTCAACTTTCTGCCACATGTCTAAATGATTAAATACGCTTTGAAATACGAACCGTAAAGTGGAATACGGTTTGTAAAGTTGTTCGTATTTCACCATCTCCTTAGCATGCCTTTCTGGTTCTGCTTAGCTTTAAATACGCCCGTGGAATACGGCCCGTATTTGAGAATACGATCCGTATACTGAGTTTACGGCCAACTTTTGAACTTTAACTGTTTTCATTCCAAATCAGTCCCGTTACCTGAAAAGCACTAAAAACACATCAAATAGACACTAACTTGCTTAAAAACAAGTAAAACTTCTTGTACAAAGGCCTTGGATGTGCCATAACTTCCGGGCACATCACGGGCTTAAGCAATCAAATGCAAAATTGAAAGAATTTTGGGACAAATACTAAATGAAAATAGTAAAATGGAACTAAATTGATAGAGAATTTCCACAGCAACGCGATGCACCTGCGATTGGAAGAAGAAGAAGAATTTGGATTAAGGGAGAAGTGATATATATATATATATATATATATATATATATATATATATATATATATATATATATATAGAGAGAGAGAGAGAGAGAGAGAGAGAGAGAGGAGAGAAACATGAAGGAGGAAGAAGAATACTAATTTTCAGTTATATATGCTCCTCCACTCCTCTGACATGGTTGTTATATTCCTTCTTTTTAATCTCCACCGTTGAGCTTCATTAAACAAGAATCAATCGTAGGCCTCTATGTGTATTATTTTCAGCACTCCTCCTTTTTATTCTAATTTATTACGCAACTCATAACATCTCCTCCTTCTTCAAATAATCCATGTCCTCAAGGATTGCAATCAAAATTAGGGAACCTAGTCTTTAAATCAACGTAATCCTTCCATGTGGCATCCTCAGGAGCTAAATTAGACCATTGTATAAGAACCTTAACACCTGCTACATTGCCTTTTTTACCATTTGTCACTGGAGAATTGTTACTGGCTGAACTAGAAATTGGCCTTCTTCATTAGTAACTTGTAAAGCAGTTTGCACCAGCACTCGAGAACCAACCTTCTTCTTGAGTAAAGAGACATGGAAAATAGGATGTATACGCGAGGAAGGGGGTAAATCCAGTCTGTATGCAACCTGACCAATCTTTTCTAAGATAGTGAATGGTCCATAATATTTGAAACTTAACTTGAGATTTTTCCTTCAGGCTAAAGATGATTGCCGATACGACTGTAATTTGAGAAACACTTGATCTCGAACTGTAAATGATCTCTCTGATCTATGTTGATCAGCATATAATTTCATACCATTCTGAGCTTGTAACAAGTGATCTTGGAGCAACTTCTGAAATTGATGCCTTTGCATGAACATATCTTCAGCTGCTAGTGCAATAGACTCTGACATTGGACCCATAGAAATGTGACCACTACCACCACTCAGCTAGTGGAAGCCATTGTTTCCAATTCACAAGTCTATTAGATGTCATGCACGTAAGGCAAGTTTCGATGCATTTGTTCACCCTCTCAGTTTGGCCATCTATTTGAGGGTGATTGGCAGTGTTGTATCTTAGTCGTGTGCCCACCAACTTGAAAAATTCTTGCCAAAAATGACTGAGGAAAACCTTGTCTCTATCAGAAACAATTGATTTAGGAAATCCATGCAATGTATGAACTCTTTTCATGAAGTTTTGAGCTACCTTGTCCTCAAGGATTGCAATAGGAGGTGCAGTACATGTAGTTACCATCAGCAACTGTAACCCTGATTGGTGGTGTATAACTAGATGAGAATCCAGTATGCTTCACAGTTTGAGCATCTACGAAACTGTGTGTACTTTCAGAGTCCACCAACACAGTTAAGATCCTATTTTTGACATTTCCTTCCACAAAAATTGTGCTAGCCCCTGGATTACTACCAGCCAGTGCAGTCAGGCAAACAACTTCTTACATGACCTGCTCACTATCACTCAGAGGTACAAGATCTTGCCCTTCCCCAATCTGTTCACCATGCTCTCCAATTGCCTCACCAGTTTCACTAATGATACAATTCAACTGTCTAAATTTTCATTGATGACCAGGAGCGTATTTCTCCCCACACCTATAACAAAGATGGTTGGCCCTCCTATAATCATAGGTTTCTTGACTCACCTTGTAGGTAGGGCTCCTGTTAGTTCCACTCTTGGTAATAGTTAGTGGTGCATTGATTTTAGTACCACTGGGTGTGTTCCATGACTGAGCTAATCTAGTACCAGACTTTCCCTTCTTCTCTGCAACTTCAATTGCCTTTTCCTGCATCCTTGCATTTTCCATAGCGACCTTGAGGGTTTAGGGTTTATGAAGCTTGATTGTCGTCTTAATGTCATCTTTCAAGAACCCTATGAGGCTAGATAAGAAGTGTGCATCATTTAGGGCAGGGTTTCTAAGCAACATCTGAGTTTTTATTATTCCAAATATCTTCAAAAATTCATCTACAGTTCCAGTTTATCTTAGTCCATTAAAAGTTTCTACCACATCTTCCGAAGGTTCCTCCCGAATTCTATCACAAATTTCATCCCTATATACCTCCCAACTATCAAAAGCCCATCTAATTCAACTGACTGATACCATGATTCAGTAGCTCTAATCAAATGAATAGCTGCAATTTCTATCTTTTGATCATCATTGATGTGAAAAACATTGAAGAATTTTTCACATCTTCTCACCCATGGATAGGATCCGACCCATCAAACAATGAAAATTCAAGTTCGGGTACAGGAAACTGCCAACCTGGTTGTCGATTGCCTCTATCACTCAGTGGTTCTTTATCAATTCTAGCCACCCTATTAGGTTGCCTTTCCGATTAAGAGCTAGTAGAATCCCATCTCCTCGACCCAGTTCTTCCATATTCCTCTGATTCTGCTCAATTGTTGCTAATCTATTCGAGATTTGGTCAAGTGCTTGTGTTACTCCGGTATGATCTCGCGCAAGGGTTAGATGTGAAGCCACTATTTCACCTATTTTGGCTGTTAACTGCTGCAACAACTCTGCATGTTGCACCATAGCCTCCTCATTCCTTGTGGCCCTCTCATCTAAAACCTTGAGTCTAGTTCTTTCATTAACAGTCATCGTGAATTCGGTCGCAGTATTGAAGCTCTGATACCAAATTGTTATGGGCTTAGGAATTTTTGGAAAATTTCTATTTATAACTTTGAACAAACTGAATTACAAATACGAAATGAAAATAGTAAAAATGGAACTAAATTGATAGAGAATTTCCACAACAGCACGATGCACCTGCGATTGGAAGAAGAAGAAGAAGAATTTGCATTAGGGGGGAAGTGAGAGATAGCACAGAGAGAGAGAGAGAGAGGGAGAGAGAGAGGGAGAGAGAGAGAGAGAGGAGAGAAGAGAGAGAAACGTGAAGGAGGAAGAAGAATACCAATTTTTAGTTATGCTCCTCCACTCCTGTAACGTGGTTTTTTTATATTCCTTCCTTTTAATCTCCACCGTAGAGCTTCATTAAACAAGAATCAATTGTAGCCCTTCATGTGAATTATTTTCAGCACTCTACTCTTTTATTCTAATTTATTATGTAGCTCATAACAAAAATCGAACTAATTTAGCTTCTTGACCAAAAAGTTGAAGCCCTCTCTTCCCGGGTCCTTAATAACTCGTGGATCTCCAAGTCCTACCATTTCTATGTAACTTTGGAAAATTAATTCTTTGAGAGACCTTGAAGCTTGAGCTTTTTCTCCTTCCTCCCAGAGAGAAGAAATTGGTTCTCTATCAGAACCATTTCCTTGACATTTACTATATCTTTAAATGTGTGCAGAAAATCAAGAGGGGTTAAAAAAAGTTATATGTAGCTCCATGCAATAGAAGTTCAAATCTAATAGCAAGAAATTAAATTAAAAAAAGATGCTACAGATAACTTCAAAGGAATATCTAAAGAACTAATCCAAACACAGTTTGCAGGATCGTTGAATGTGTTTCACTAGTTTAACAGTGCAATCACATGTTTATAAAACATGAATTACACCGAAATAGCCACAGTCTAAAATCACGTATCTGTTACAGAAGTTTGTTCTTGCTTTCGGGAAGAATCTTATATAGAATCATTTTGCAAGAACTTGAGAGTTAGAGGAGTAGAATTTTCTTTTGTTTGGGAGGAGAAGAAAATTTCAGCGTGTGTTTTCAGTAAACGACCTTCTTCTTATTAAGAGGCTGAAAATCACAACGTTTTGGATTCCTTAAACCGTTGTGTCCTCTTTTAATTATTAACTAATTAATTAATTAATTAATATATAACTAATTGTTATAAAATAATAAAGTAAGCAAGAACAATATTGTAGACAAAGAGAGAAGATTGGAATTCTTTTATTTCTCTTGTTAGGGATTGATTTACAATGAAGGAGAAACTCTATATTTATAGGGGAAAGGTGACTTGATACCAAAGTCACTAACCCTAATATTTCTCCTAAAGATAGACATCCACAATAATAAATAATATTTATAGCACTCCCCCTTGGATGTCTATTTTATAGATAATGTGCCTCGTTAAAACCTTACTAGAAAAAACCCAGTGGGAAAAAATCTAGTGAAGGAAAAAGAGTACACATTTCTAATAATACGCCATTAGGTTGCCTCATTAAAAACCTTACAAAGAAAAACCCGGTGGGACAAAAACCTTGAAAGGGAAAAAGAGTACAACGTGTATTGACTCCCCCTGATGAGAACTTCAATCCAAAAACTTAAATCTTAACATCTCAATCTTGTGCACCATCTTCTCGAAAGTTGAAGTTAGTAGAGACTTGGTGAACAAATCAGCCATGTCATCACTTGAACCAATCTGTTGCACGTTGATATCACATTTTGGGAGATCGTGTGTGAAGAACAACTTTGGTGAAATATGCCTTGTCCTTTTATGAATCTTCTCTTTTGTTGGGCTATGTGTGCTGCTGTATCTTCAGTCGTTGTATAGAGTTGCATACGCATATAATATTGTTGAAATCACTCCAAGTGCATTCCTGACTTGTTTTATAAACATATGTTATATTTATATGATTTGACTGTCATGTAGAACAACATCGTATGACTATAATCCCTTATAGTCAGAGCAAAATATATAAATGCATCAATTGCATAAAGATATGGCACTTCAGGACCAAAGAATTCTGCAAGTTTCTCATTTCAACTTCTTTCAATAGATAATATACTGCTTTTGAGAATTCTTCAAGAGTTTCAATAATATTCAAGTCATCAACTTGCACCACAAATTTTGATTTCCACAAAGACGTAAGGATAAATAGAGTCATTTGTGCCCTTAGTTAGTGAATATTCATTAAGGTGATAAAATCACATTCACCTTGCTTAACTTAATTCATATAAGAATTATAAACAAATTTCTACAACTTGTATATGCTTCAGGCATTTAAAATTCTTCAGGAATTTTGTCAAGTAATTCATATAGGATGTGACAACATCTAATTCTATTTAAATGATATGACATCTTCTGGTGTCTGGACAGCAGGTCAAATAAGCTTTATGCTTACCAAGATGCGTCATTTCACTTGGTAATAATGTCTACGTTAGCATGCTTTATATACGTAGAATTCAGATCCTCATAATCTTTTACAATATTGCGCTATATTGTACTAAAGATATCGTTGACGATATATTATCTTGTATCGGTTTGCAATAGGACATAAATTATTGAGATCTCATCACTTCCATTATTTTTAGGTACCTAACCTCTCATAAGGTTTCATGAAGTGTTATGTCGTAGGCTCTTCAAGAGAACATTGCCTCCTTATAATGATCATTTTCATCATTTGTTCCTTCCCTTTTCAAGGATTATTTCATTTGGAACCGAGTGATCTAACATGCTTCATACATGTTGTATACTCCGTCCTTCGGGGACATCAATGTTAATATGAGCATTTTGCAGCTGAAATATGAGACTAATTTCGGATCAGCAAGGCTTCGAGCATTTGATTTGAATTACTTTTTGAATGAGGATCATACTAATGATAATTTACAACATATTTCATAACTGCTTATTCCTCCCCTTTATGTTAGATAAACTAACATATATCCCATATTATTTGAGGGAATCCATCTTCGCACATCATGGTAGATTAATTAATCATATACCATACATAAAAACTGTTAGATGGAAATATCTGGTTCCTAATCCTGATCCAATTGTGAGGGAAAAATTTAATATAATTTATTGGTCTGAAGCATACAAGTGATGTTGTATACCACATGTTGACACCCAATTTTGTCCCGCCTCTCCTCCGAAATACCTATTTGCGCTTCTAATATTTTTGAAAAAATAATAAAATAATAATAATATATATTATGTTTACTATAATTATTAGCCTCTTATCAATACCGGCATTGCATTATTCTATTACAGTTACTAGCTATCCTCGTCATCATTTATCACTTATTATTATTATTATTATTATTATTATTATTATTATTATTATTATTATTATTATTATTATTATTATCATTTTCGGCATTTTTACCAGCTTACACATACGCATTCGCATTTATCTTTACATAATTAAATAATAGTGTTTACTTATTGTGGATTTTTTAAAATATTATTGCACGGCTATTACAACACCATTTTTTATTATCTGAGCATTAATAATTGCATATCTTATATTAAGTAATATTTTAACACAAAGTTATTTAAATAGGTCTTTTATTTAAATGTAGTAGCCCAATCAACTCATACTATTTTCGGACCAATTCACAAAAAATCAATCCATATTTTTATTTACATGGCCACATTTTAATTCAATCAGCCCATCCTTCTAATTTATTATCCCAAATCGTTAGTCCACATTTTAAAAAAAGCCAGCCCATATATTTTAGGCCCAACCCAATACCCGACCCGGATGGCCCAAGTCTGGTCCAAAATAAGGGAACCCTAGGGTTCCCTTCCCACTCTTCACCTCCGCCGCACACCCCGCTCCCCTTCTCTCTTCTCCCCTTCCCCCTTTCCCCTTTTCTCCTCGTCACCACGTTACCCCCACTGCTCCATCCATGCCCATACTCTTGACACCCCCACGCGTCTGTCACCCCACTCCCTTTGTCCCCCACGTTCCTCTCTCTCTTCTCCAAAGAAAGAACGAAAAACCCTAGTTGTTTCTTATAAGTATTCGCTTCAAATTCCAAATAGGAGGATTTTTTTGATTGGTAAAACCCCCCAAGAAAAGAGGATTTTTCGATTCATGAAATTCCCCAAGAACTGATTTTTCGGTTCAAGAAACCCACCTCCCCTAAAAATCAAAGTCGTCTATCCGCCGGAAATCTCCTGAAAATTAAAGATCTTGAAGCCCCAAGATTCTCCAAATATAGATATATATCAAGTTTCAGTAGTGATAAGAAAGTTTAAACGTCGAATCAAAAACAATAAATCAATTTTTCTATTTTTTGCTTACCTCTGGGTCGTTTTTAATCTGGGCATACGCAAGTTCGAATTTCAAAGTGTTCGAGTGGATATCGAAACCTTCGCCTCACTTCGCTGCACCCGAAGAAGGTAATCCTATTCTCTTTAAGTTATTTTTAGTATTGCTTGCTTATTTTCTGCCTATACATTAAATTGTTAGTATAGTCATGTTAATCATTAAGTTAAGATTGTTTTTTTTTTTGGTAATTGATATTCGTGGCTTAGTTACGCCATCTGTTAGTTAAGCACGTTTACATGAGTTCGATTCCTGTCTAAACATGTTCATATGAGTTAGTTCTTAATTTGGTCCCGATTAGTTAGGTTCAGGGATCAGCATGCAAGAGTTAGATAAGTAGATGCCTATTTTAAATCATGCCCAGTTTGTATGGGTTAATTACTGATCCTGAAATCCCGCTTAGTTACTTTTACTGGTAATCCAGTCCCTGTTGTGTTTGTTGTGACTAGCTGAAGATATTCTTGGTATTCGAAAATGTTGAAGGAGGTTCAAAATGCAATCTATACTTTCGATATTGGCTTAATGCTGTTTGGTAAAATGGAACAAAATATATGACTATGTTTCAGTTAGCCTTAATCTTGATATTTGTTCATGTTTGTATTATCTGAAGATTACCTTAGTATAAATCTACATCTGTATATTGGCTTGTTTAATCAAATAGTATGATTGATAATCCTTAACTAACATACAGTAATCTCTGCCTTAAAACTTTAACAAATATGTCCCCTGTTTGGTTCAATTTCTTTTTTAGTAGTTACTTTCATGATTTGGTTCAGTTTAATATCTTTGGTTTGGTTGCATTTTGTTGTTCAGCAGACTTAAGACATTTAGTCTGTTTAGCATGACTAGTTGTTAGCCTGGTCCATTTCAAGTATGTCTTTGGGAATTATATGAATATGATTTGTCTAGTTTAATGCGTGTCCTGTGTTAAGCCAGGGTAGAAGTAGTTAGTCGATTGTTACGTAATAGGGCCTAAGCATGATTGGATTCAGGTTGGCTATGCATAATAGCGTAATCAGCCTGCCTTTATTTCGCTGCTTATTTGAATAAATGGACTGAAGGACAAAAAATAAATCTTTTTCCAGCTTGGATGTGGAGTCTGCTAATGTGAGAATTTGGTGTATGTGTATGAGTTATCCTAAATATAGTAAAATGAGCTGGTCCTCTGTATTTGAACTTCTGTGGGAGAAATGCTGTTTTCATTTTTTTTGTTTGAGTTTTAGTAGAATAAAGAAGCAGAATTGGTGGATGCATCTTCTCCATTCAAAGGTTGTTATTACTGTTGATAAGCCATGCATGAAACTAGACATTGTGAATGTACAATAGTTGAAAATCACTACTAGTAGTGTAAATTAACCCAACCTTGTATTCATTTTCATTTTTTTTGCATACTCGGATGTGTTAATGAATCAGGAAGATTCATTCAGTCTTGGTATTCGAAAATGTGACAACTGCTTCCCTTCCTCAGTTCAGTTTCATTTCAATTTAATTATGTTCATCTCCGAATTCATATGGATTAGTTCTGTTGTAAGGTTATTTCTGCTCCCGCGTATGATCCTTTTATCCTTGCTATTTATTTTCTTCATTCTCTTCACCCCTGAGTCAAACAAAGTTCAATGGGTTGAGGACGTATTGGTCTGGTTGAGTGGTCTGTTCCTTCAGGTTTAGATAGGAAATAGGAGTATAATCAGTATGTTTGTTATATGCAGTAGTTGTTTCTTATATAAGAAGTATACACATGAGATATGCTCAAATATACCTATTATATACATTTTTTTCACTAGTTCATTTATTTACATTTCATGTATTTAGCCTTATTTATCGATTATGCACTAACTCCTTTCTTCCGTTTTATGCATGAACACCGCATACAAATCCGAGAGACTCGTTCTTCTTCCATATTCGGTGTTGGACTAAAAGCCCAACGTAATCTCTCTCCCGTGTCAATCCATCCATAGCAAAAAATAAAAAGGGAATTTCTGGGCTAAGCCCAATAGCAACAGCAACAACAGTCCGATTGCAGTAGCTCTCTTTAAAATGGGCTGAGCCCATTTAAATTATCTACTCCTCTATTTATTTTGTGCATTTAATTTGTATTATGTAACTAACTCTTTGTTTGTTTTGTTTTTGTTAGTTTAGATAAATCATAATTAATCAGTAGGTTTAGTTCTAGTAATGGGTAGTTAGTTTAAGGAAGACTAACATTTAATCCCATAAGATAAGATTATTCTCCTCTTTTCTGATTTCATTTCTTTGATTTGCAAAAATGGCATGATTTTATATTTCGAGTTAAGAGAAGCGTATTTGATTCTTACTATTCGAGAAATTTCAAAACATCATTAATATGCAAACATAAATTCAAACACATTTTTATAACTCTTCAAGTTTTTGAGTCAATCACGCATATTCTTCATTAAACATAGTTGATAAAGATAATATAAAAATGGATAAAGGAAATCTATTAGCTATTTCATATTTTTATTCACACTTCTAAAGCTCAAAGTCAATTAATATCTCATTGCTTAGTTTTGTTAAATATTTATTGAAACATTGCATAAATTCGCATCTTCTTCTATTTATATGTAAGTTATCATACTTTGTAAACTTCATTTTTATTATGCTACTTCCTTTAAATCTATTAGCAACTATTATAAATTTTATTCAAATAGTATTTTAAAGTTTTTCTTTTATACAAAGTATTAGTCTTATTTTAATAATCTTCTTATTTAAAGCCTTAGCAATATGTATAAGTCTTATTTTAAGCAGTTCATATTTTTCTTTGAAACATTAGCAGCATTACAAGCCCACTTCTTGAAATTTAAATGCTACATCTTTAATTTCAATTAATTAACCTAAGTGTTGACACCCAATTTTGTCCCGCATCTCCTCCGAAATACCTATTTATACTTCTGGTATTTCGAGAAATTAAAAAAATATGCATTTAAGTTTTACTATAATTATTAGTCTTTTATTAACGCCCACGTTTTATTTATTCTTCTGCAGTTTATTATTATCATTATTATTATTATTATTATTGTTATTATTATTATTATTATTATTATTCTTAAATTATCATTTTTTATTATTAATTGTCATTAATTATTATTTCTTGTTATTTCCATTATCATTATCATTATCATTATTATTATTAATTACTAATCATTATTATCAACGTTATTTGTTATCAATTATTAATCATCATTATCATCGTTATTTTTTATTATTAATTATTATCATTATTTTATCAATAATTGTTATTTATTATTATTATTATCATAATTATTATTTCTTATTATTATTATTATTATTATCATTATTATTTTATTATTACCCCATTATTGTTATTATTATTAATTTATTATCATTTTTTAATTATCAATGTTTGTTATTTACCATTAGTATTATATCTATTATCACCATTATCATCAACATTATCATTATTACCATTATCATTGTTATTTAGCAGTATTACTACCGCTATTTATTTGCTACTATTATTTAGTATTATTGAAACTTGCATTTCTCGACATTTCTACCAACTTCCCCACACACATCGCATTTATTTAGCACATTTAAATGATAGCGTTTGTTATTAAATATTATTGCACGGTCATTTGCAACATCATATAATTTTTTACCCGGGTCTTTTTATAATTACATATTTCTGTATTAGGTGATATTCTGGCACCCTTAATACATCGTTAATCAAAATGTGTCTCTTATTCAAATTTAGAAGCCAAACTATTTCTTGCACTCAGTCCGTATTTTGACTTACTGGACCCCAAATCAAAGTCCGATTAATTCCTAATATTTTTGGACTAGACCATATTTTTATCTCAATTTTTAGATCAGTCCATGTTTAATTTACTGGTCCATTCTTTTAAATACCCAGTCTAAAATTTGACCCGGTCCACAAATGGACCTGGTCCAATTCATTTTCAGCAAAGTAAGGGAAACCCTTTTAGGGAAAAGGGTTTCCCCTTCATTTCCGCCTCTTTCTTTTTCCCTCCTTCTTTCCGCCTCACGCCGCTCCCACTCACCCCCTTTCCCTCCTTCTTCTCCGCTCCCCACTCACCCCTGTCCCCCCACTTGTCTCTCTCTCCCGCTCCTCCTTCTTTTTTTCAGTACAAAAACAAACGAAAACAAAACCTATAAAAAGGGTAAAGAACAACGAGGGGGATGGGAAAAAAAAAAACAACGGCAACAAAGGAGGAGAACAACGAGGGGGAAGAAAGTAGAAAGGAAATCAACGAAAAAGAAACAGAAAGAGAGGGGGGTGATACACGAGTAATTTCCAAAAGTATTGAGTTTTCTTTCATTTTTCAGAAATCGGGTCTTGAACTTGAGTTTCGAATCGGAGAGTACTCTCTGTTATGAAATGTGTGTTGAAAATAAAGTTTTTCACAATTTAATCGGCTTTCGTCGCTGCTCGGAAAAAGAACTTTAAATTACAACAAAGACATTTTAATTTTTTGACTCGAAGTTTCGAATCTGTCAATACGAGAGTAGATTCGAGATCTTGACAACCCCAGTTCACTGCACCGACAAAAGGTCAGTGCATTCTCTTTATTTCGGATCTAAGTTTCCGATGTGTTCGCGTTCTATTATGTGTTTGAGGCTGTTGGATTCTCTTCAGATTTTTACGTGTTAAGTACCATGAATTTTGAATGTTTGTTGTCTGTTTGTTGATGACGTTTAGATATAAAATATGAATTTATATCTAGTGGCTTGATTTATACGATCGATGTTATTCGGTTTATGATACCAATCCAGTGTTTTTGACTAAAATACGATTAGGCTAAAGTTGATAGAGAAGAAATTGATAAAAACACTCTTTTTTTATTATATGATCAAACAGTACCTTGTTTGTTAGTATAAGTGGTGTCGGAACGGGCTCATATTGTCAAATTGTTGAGATAAAGAATGTGTGTTCCATGAGTTGCTGTTACCACCAGAAATGTGTAGCTTATATGTTTAGGTAATTTGAGTCCTGTCCCTTTGTTTAAACATGAACGACCATATGCCTAACTTAAAAAGGGAAGATCTGTTTGATTCATTTTGTTAAAATATATCTGTCCAGAACTGTGTATGCCCACCGAATTGAATAAGAATGTTGTTTTACTCTCTTAATCGAAGACATAAGTTTGTGTTTGTGGAATGTACATTTGTGTCGAAGATCTACCGTTCTGTTTATGCTGGATAGAAGAAGAGGTGGCTTTAAATCATTGTGTCTTTTCTCTTGTTTTCATCATCTGCCTAAATATGTTTAACATCACTAATATCCTTAACATGTTAAAATTATATAATGAGCTTGTTAGACTAAAGCAGGAAAAGAATTAAGATATAGTTAGCCTGCGGGATCATTGACTGGTTCCAACTAGAAAGTATCCAACTCGCTGTTTTGATTTCTTCAAATCCAGTCTTAAGCCTATTTTCCCTCCCTTTTAAAAAAAAGAACTGAGTTGTTTGAGGCTCAACAGTGTTCCGTTCCGATTTTTTTTTTACTTAATCAACTACATGTTATAAACTGATCATATTAAGTATGGATTAGCATTAATCAACTTGTTTGTATGATATCCTGTGACATTCTCCCCTCTTCTTTGTTCTCGTATGCGTGATGAAATGTTATCTCTATTTTTTTTACAAAAAAAATTATGTCTTCGGAACATTTCGTTTGATTGAGATGCTGATGAAAATGATGTCAAAGAATATATGTGGGTTTGTTCTTCTTTCGTTATGTTTTAAGAGATGCAAACCTTTAGGAGCAGTTGAAGTAGAAAATGAGAAATGCTTGTGTTTTAAAACTTGGTAAATTGTGTAAGGCTTGCCCCCTCTAAAATCTACTGCACTGCGTTAAATCCAATGATATATCACAGTTAGACAGTAAAAATATTTGTCTGTCTGGTTTACTTTATTATCATGGAAACATTATAGTTGTGATTTCCATATAAAGGTATGGCACTTCCGAAATACATTATTTGACTTAAGTAGAACATTCACGCTTACTACAATAGTATCACTGCTGCATATCTTCTTTTAAAATGAGGTGTTTAATGACATTCTCTTGAGTTCCGTAACCTTCTAATAAAAAGAAGTATTATGTAACCTTCTAATAAAATGAAATATTATATACCTTACTGTTTTAATGAATGGCAACTCGATCTTAAACATGAATAGATTATGAACTGCTTACAATCATAGTAGAGATTAAATGTGATCTCATTTTTTCCTTACTGAATCTGTTTGCAACATGTTAAAAATCAGTTCTCTTCTTCTAATCCGATCTTCTTTTAATGTTTGCATGATTACCGGAGCCGAAGAGTTTCACTTGAGACTCAACGACGCCAATGCCGCACGGAGCCAATATGACATCATTTCCTCTTTTACATCCGTTGAATAATGAAGCCTGCGGGCAGTTTGCTATCTCCAGGGAACTGAATGGAAAACATGCTCATCGTCTTGTGTCTTTTTTCTCTCCTCTGTTTGATAATTTATGTGTTTGTGTGCTGAAACCAGATCGTTATGGTATTAACCATTAGACTGTGTTTAATCATCTAGCGTCATTTAACTCTCGATATTAATAGGATATTTTTCGTATAGGCGCATAACACTTAGTTAGTCTAAAAGAGGAAGTCCGTAATATATCACTTCAGCAAGTATAAAAGTAACGTTTTTGCAAAACTCTATTCTGTATCATTTTTATGGGACGATTAACAACTCCACAGTCAAGACGCATTTTCTTTCTACATCCAATTAAGTTAGTTAGTTATTAAAATTGGTATTCAATCCTAAGCCTCTCATTCTACCCAAACTTTTCCTCGGTCTTCAAACCAAAGTTTTATTTTCAAAATCATATCGGCCTTTTGTTAAAACATCATGTTAACCAATTTACATTCAATACTATATTTATAAATAGATCTTCAACATGCTTTCTTTCATAAAATTGTTCACATTTTACTCTTAGCCTAATTAGCACAAGTCCGGTCGGTTAACCATTATTAATGGAACTTAGAGGATGCCTAATACCTTCCCTCTAGGTTAGTTGAACTCGTACCTAGAATCATTTGGTTTCGTAGACTTTAAAATAAAATCAACTTTAGATAATTACTTTAATTAACTTTAGGTGTCCTAATTCACCGTGAATAATTAGGTGGCGACTCTTAACTTTAATTAACCCCGGAATTACCGGAATGTTATAAACTATTTTGACTTCGGTTAAAATAGGGTATAACACTAAGTTTGGTCGGATAACCGTGAGTTAACGGATTCTAAAGGATGCCTAACCCCTTCCCTTTAGGATAATATAGGGCCCTTACCTAGAATCATACTGGTTAAGCAGATTATTAATTGAGGTTTAGTTTTAACTTTACCTTAGTTAACATTTAGGTGTCCTAATTCACCGTTAAATTAATTAGGTGGCGACTCCTTAAATAAAACAAATAGGAATCACCAATACGTTATACTCCTAAATAAAATCCGGTTAAAATGGGGTGTGACACCACATATCATATCTCAGACCAGCACATAAAGCTTTGTTCTCATAAACAATGGTTTAGCTATTTATCGGAGGCATTCAACGCCAAACTAGCTTGAATATAAATTAGCATTAACAAGATGAATTATCTTGATTACATAATCTGAAAATTGTGCTCTCAACTCAATTATTTTGAGCAAGTAACTTTGCATATGTCAAACTGCAGGTCGACAATAAAACACATGTGACTGTCTTATCGATGCCCATATTCACCTTTTATATTTTTTTTCCAGAATTTAGAAAATTCAATCCCAACATTAGCCAGTATAATCAACTTATCATGAGAACAAGCAACAAAGATAAATTCTTGAAGAATCTTCTAGTTCTTCAATATATGTCAAATACTCAATCATCTTTGAATCGAGATGGCCGAACTGCTCATGCTTGTTATACCCTATTTTAACCGAAGTCAAAATAGTTTACAACATCCCGGTAATTCCGGGGTTGATTAAAGTACAGGAGTCGCCACCTAATTATTTATGGTGAATTAGGGTACCTAAGGTTAATTAAAGTAATTATCTAAAGTCGATTTTATTTTAAAGTCTACGAAACCAAATGATTCTAGATACGGGTTCAACTAATTTAAAGGGAAGGTATTAGGCATCCTTTAAATTCCATTAATAATGGTTAACCGACCAGACTTATAGTTAATTAAAAGGCTAAAAATGAGTGTAAGAAATGTTTAAAGTACGGGTGTTAAGAGGGAGCTAGTTAAATTAATTTAAAGAAACATTTGTATCAACTCCCTTTAGAAAGCTCATCTTGAAAAATCAATTTTCTCATTTGCAAATTATACTAGTGATAATCTTTAATCTTTATTGCAAATATTAAGTTTTGTCGTGGAAGCGATTATGAGACATTGAAAGAAATTAAGATAGTTCTTCTTATGTTCAAAGAAAGATCAGACTTATTAGAAAATGAAAGTTTCTGATAAAATACGTCCCTTTGGTAAAAATATAAGTAAAGTCCAACATTAAATAACTAGTCCTTTGTGTATTAACTAGAGTGAAATATCAATTGAAACTTATGACGTAACCAAAGTCTAAGTAGTGAATTATCCAACAGCAGCCAAGGTTAGTCACATAAGACAACTTAATCACACCATCAGATAAACCAAAATAGTAACATGAAATGACTAGAGTTATTTCGGTGTTCACGGCGGGATGGCAATGTTCTGCTATTTCGCTCAATCAAAGTAAGGGAGTAGACAATGGAGGGGACGCGGAGCCCGTAAGCAGTGTTGTTGAGTTTCAAAGTAAAACTTTCCGGCTCCGGTTGTACATGCAAAAAACAGGAAAGAGACAAAATAATTAGAGGAGAAATCTGATTTGGAATAATATATGAAGATGGAAATTAAAAGAATCACACAGTATTTAATTTTCAGCTTCAATACATAAGAGGGCATGATATTTATATAGCACAAGGATAAACGCATGTCATATGACACATGATCACAGTACACGATGATGAAAAATTGCAGTTGACCCTACTAGCAATTGCAGAAGCAAACAACAGAACAAACCACAATACTTTCTAGTAGTGATGCTCATGAATGAACTGCGTCAAATTGCAGTTGCCTCAGAGAGACATTTCCAGCAAGTGCAACATGCTAACAGAACTAGAAAACACTATTTTTTAATGATGACAACACACCCAATGGAATAGTGAGGTGTGTGCATAGGCCCGAACCTAGCTATAATCTGAAGATTGAACTGACAGCAACACAAGTACACAACTACCAAACAAAAAAAGAATGAAAAAAGATAGCGAGAAGAAGCACAACCGCAATGATTGGCACTATCAGTGCAACTGTCATTCATAGAACTTACAACGAATGCAACAATCTTTTAGTTCATTTAAGATCTAGGATAATGTCGGATAACAACTTCATGCTTAAGCCCAGACTGTACTGCTAATATATTTCATACATACAGGACTTCAGGCATTCATTAACTGCTTTAACAGAATGCAAAATAGTTTTGAGAGGGGCAGAACCAAATTTAAAAAAAAAATGGTGAATGATAGGCAAATACAACTCATATAGATTTTAGAGAGTTGAAAGAGGAGATCATGCAAAGTTCAAGTTAAGACACCCTTTCATTCTCTCTGAAACAACACTGGATTTATACTTATTCCTTTTATCTTTTCCAAAACCAATTTTATCTTTTGCGCACAGAAACTGAAAACAGTTCAGTTCAATTCTCATGCTTTATACACACATATAGCATGGATCCTATTTATCAAATGCTCAACAACAAACACATTCCTCCAACAATGAAATAGAGTCAAACGCAGAGGTATACTTCACAGATTTGAGTCACATATGAACATGCCAGATATCCATATACATTTTACAGGATGTTTTAAACTGCTGAAACCTAAAGCAACACCTGATCACCTTGAATCAACTAGATCAGATTATGGTTTTAAAAGCTAATATAATGCTAAAAATACATAGGTTGGACACAACTGTTATCCAAGCATGGTTAAGTTTATTCTAACGAGGGATCAGGATATAAACAAGGTTAATATATTTCTCTTAAATGACACTAACAACATTATGGTTATACTAACAACCTACTTAATCAGCTGAAACAAAATAACAACAAGCCAGTCATAAATTGAACTTAATAATTTCTAATCAGACTAAAATTAAGCCTCATAACCAGCACCTAAATGTAACACATCAACCCCCATATAAGTAAACTAAACACATAATCAACACATAATTAGCTCATAGACAAGTATTTAATACTAAGAAGGATAGAGCGGTTACCTTTCCCAGGTGCAGTGAACGGGGTGCGGAGGTCTCGAATCTACTCTCGTATTGATAAATTCGAAACTCGAGTCGAAAATTAAAATGCCTTTGTCGTAGTAAAAGTTCTTTTACCGAACAGCGACGAAAGTTAGTCGAATCGTGAACCTTAACTTTTCAACACCAATTTCATGTTTCAACAAAATGTTTTCTGGTTTAAAAAGTTCAAGACCAGATTTTTAAAAAGAATTCAAGACTTTTGACAGAAAAACTCGCGTATCACCAATAATTGTTCCCTCTCCCTCGGCTAAGAACTAGAGATGTATTTATAGGAAAAGGTTAGGGTTTTCTATTTAGGCGGGATAATGAAACTTAAAAGTTTCGAAATCAGGTCAAACTTGTTTGAGATTCGAACGTTGGAGGAGTTTTGGACGGCTTGTAGCCCATCCACGTGATTTGGTCAGACATATACTCAAAATGGTGAGATTTGGCTCGAATTCGGTCTGCTCTGTTTTGGCTTCATCTGGTTTTGATACGCATGGGATAAGTGGGGAAACTTGCACGAAAATGGAGTGGCAAGTCTGTGAGGATGAAAGGGATCTGTGAACTTGCCAAGTTCGTCGGGTAGAGAGAGAGTGAAGGAGAGGAAAGTATGAGGCGGCGGTTCAAGAGAAAAAGAATGAACCCTAATGGTTTCATTCTTTTGAATGAACCGGGTCGGGTAAAGTGTTGTTGGGCCGCTCCGGGTCGGATCGTGGGTAAGGGGCTGGTCTGTTGGGATTTTAAAACGTGGGCTGGGTCAGGTTAGAAATAATGGGCTGCGGATTTTGAAAGGGGTAGTGGGCTTAATCGTTTGGGCCATTAATTGGCTGAAAAATATTGATCCTTTCTCCTCTATTTAATTATTTTTTTGGACTTCTAATTTAATAACTAGTACAATATATACTATGTGAAGACAATTAATAATTAATATGTAGAAAGTAAAGGATTTAATAAAGTAAAATTAATTTAACGAGTACAAATCCTAAAATGAAACGATGACGAACCATTTAAAATCTGTGATAAAGTAATACTAGTAATGTTGATAGTAGAATAGTGAAAAATGAAAGTAATGATGTTAATAGTAGTAGAAAATAAAAAATAGTAGTGAAAAAAAAGTATTTAGCTCGTTAATAAATTTAAAAGCCCAAGAAAATAAATTGGAAAGGAGGGACGAAATTGGGTGTCAACAATGCCGACTAATAAAATTATTTATACTAGTAAACTTCAAGTTTACCATGCCATTTGCTATTTGTTTTAGTAAACTTCTGGTTTACTATGACATGATTTTTTTTTTGTACCAGTAAACTTCTGGTTTACAGTAACATGTGATTTCATCATGGTCATACTGTAGTATACGTTGGAAAGTAAGGCGTGTAACCTCTCACGTAGATATTTATTACCCACCATGATTTTGTAGATATTTGATCATCCCATCATTAATAGCTACAATATGATAGTCATTTACTTTAGTAAACTTCGGGTTTACTACTTGTATTTCGATCATAACCACTTTGGAGATAGGATGAATGCCATAATAATAAATAAACTCTTCAGGAGCTTTCAATTAATTTTTCATAATCAGATATTTTGGACACTACTGGTGTCATGATTCTTGTATATAAACAATTAGGTTCTTCTGGACCTTGATTATTACTTTTGTATTACCAAATATTGCTTAGACACTGCAAGTGTCTAGAAAAAAATATTTTATTAGATATTTTTGATGTCATGAAAGAAAACGGTAAGCGAGTGGACCTTTAGAAATAATAAATTCATAATTGAATTTTAATCTGAACTTGCTTTGAGAGTTATCCATATCTTCAAATGAAATGACATATGCAAAGTAAAATAAATACACATTAAATATTAGTACTATAAGAAAGTACAAAGTAAAAACTAAGTAATATAACAAACTAATGGTTATATTCTGATGAGAACCAATACAGACGTGTGATATCAAATGGACTAATGAATATAGTACAGTTTACACGCACACATGCAAAACATTCTTTGGCTGTGGATATACACCATAAACACATAGTGATAGCCATAAAATAAAAATGTATAGAGACTATAAAACTTATAAAGAAATGGTTTAAGATATATTTCTCACCTTTCCTCCTATAATTTCGTAATGGTCTAATTAACAAAGTGATGGACACTTCCACGTCATATACTTAAAGTTTCAAGTCCTTGTTTTCATGAAATAGAAATACATCCAACTTGATAAATTTTCATCAATATGATAAAAAAAAAAAAAGACTAATTAATAAATCCTACTAGGATACAATAACTCACTTTTCTAACTTTAAAAGGTTTGCATACACATAGTACTTTTTAAGGAGATTCCTTTTATGATGTATCGAAGACTTAATATAAATATATTAATTTAATGAAATTGGGTAGTGACCCATATCTCCTTATACTAGAACAAAGGATGAAAACACAAAAATTATTATGGTTCTTATTAATGTATCTAGTGCCTATGTGGTTTAGGCTCAATCCAAAACAACAGTACATACTACTCGTGGATTTACACGTACCTTAATATTCAACAAACAAATAATAGTTGTGCACTTGGTTTTGACATATTATTAAGAATATGCACTACATGACATATTGGTGTACTTCCTCGATGGAAAAAATATATAAATTGTTATTTCTTTCGGGAAAATTAAAAACATACAGTAGAAAACATTCAACAAGATCTGCAATCTTTTGCCTTAAAATAAAATTGACCAGGATGTTTCTACATACGACAAATACGTGCAACAATGACTTTATACCACAAAATAACATTTATATTCTTTGTTATTTTATCTCTTGAGGAGGTGTTGTGGTATTTCTTCATTCACTTCGGGGAATGAACCTGATCACTTAGATGCGCTTTATACAGGATTTTCAATAGCTCCTTTTTTTTTTTCCAACTACAAGAATATATTGCTTCAAATTATTTCTCGTATATCTTACAACTTCTTTCTGCTTCAGGAGAAAATTTCAAAGTTTTACTTCTTAAGGAGTAATTCAAAGTTTAACTACTCGAGTGTAAAGTTTAAAGTTCCACCAACTTCGGGGGTAAATTTAAGAGTTCACTACTTCAGGAGCAAATTTCAAAGTCTTACTATTTCGGGAGTAAACTTCAGATTTACTACTCCAGGTGTAAATTTTAGAGTCTTACTACTTCAGGAGTAAACTTCAGATTTACTATGAGTAAGGAAATTCAAAATATGCCTTCTCGATTATTCTACCTCTTCTGGAGATGAGTCGTGATATCTTCACAACCAAGTACATGTTCGTATTTATAGGCTTTACAATATTGTCACATTCACTTCTAGGAATGAATCTCTATTTGTGAACCTTTTTAAGATATTGCTTCTTCAGGAGCAAATCAAGGCATATATATCGTGTAAAAAAATTTTCTCTAACACATCTCAATTATAATGACAACAAACTGATCAAAATATCACCACTTCCGGTGGCTAATTTTCTTTGTTCAATCTCTGCCGGAGTACTGCAAGAATGTGTCTGCTCATATTTATAATCAAGTTATAAATCCACAAAAAGATAAAAAGGTAAAAACGTTATTGATGGATGTGGCCATATTTTAAAGGAATCTTTATATGACTGGTAGTAAAGTTTGAACAAAAAATAATGTTTAAGCCATGTGAAATTAAATATAACTAAAGCCACATAAAAAGAATCTTTACGGATTTATTTCCTGCCCCACAAGATTGACAAACACATACCATTGTTAAGGCTTTTAAGAAAACATACCTGGTAACGAAGTGGTATAGTAACGGGAGTCAAAGGATTTCTTATCAATTGTGATTAATACCCTAATAATTCACGCAGTGAAGCTTTGATGTGATCAATAACTTTGTTATATTTTTTATTAGAGTTTCGTGCTGATAACATGTTATAAAATAATAAAGTAAGCAAGAACAATATTGTAGACAAAGAGAGAAGAAAGGAATTCTTTTATTTCTCTTGTTAGGGATTGATTTACAATGAAGGAGAAACTATATATTTATAGGGGAAAAGTGACTTGATCCCAAAGTCACTAACCCTAATATTTCTCCTAAAGATAGACATCCACAATAATAAATAATATTTATAGCACTAATTATATATTATCTTTTCTCCTTCATATGATTCCGGGTTGACCCACATGAGTGACCCGACCCAATTTCCTTCAATATCATGTTTCAATACTCAAGACTCGAACCTGAAACGTCTTATTTAGGAAGGAAGGACTCCAACTATCCACCACACCGTGATCTCTCTTCTTTTTCTTTTTTTTTTTTGGAGCGCAAAAATGCTGCAAATATGAGTAGTTGTACGATAGTAGATACAGTATAATATTTTTCCTAAAACTTTGGGTGGTTAATTGGCAGACTGCCTAACCCATTTAATGAAAGTGAAGTTGCACATTTT
Organism: Lycium barbarum; assembly: GCF_019175385.1. Classification (NCBI taxonomy): domain Eukaryota; kingdom Viridiplantae; phylum Streptophyta; class Magnoliopsida; order Solanales; family Solanaceae; genus Lycium; species Lycium barbarum. The sequence continues at coordinate 168,031,704 of NC_083337.1, forward strand.
AATATTAATTGAGGGATTGGCTGGATCTAATAAAGCTTGTTAACCACTTCCTCGTACTTAGGTTAGTGTGAATTTGTGGAGTTGTTTGGGTTAGGAAAGGTACACTAATCCAGTATTTGACAAAATTTCACTTTTTCGCTTAATTATGATTGTAATCTAGTTTTACATATGTGATATGTCCCATGGTACTTGCACTTGTTCCTTGGACTGATATAGACCTCATCATAATTAATATTTTTATCACAAAAGAAGGTTTACAACTTATAATTAATTAGACTAGATTAGGTCATTAGTCTCTTATAGCTGTTTCTAAGGCATGATCTGTAAGTAGGAATTGGTCATACATGAATACTAGTTGTAATTAGGGGTGTACATGGACCGGATTAGTTCGATTTTTTTAAACACCAAACCAAACTAATTACATCGGGTTTTTTAATTTATACACCAAACCAAACCAATAAAATTCGGGTTTTTCAACCTCGGATTTTCTCGGGTTTTTCGGATTTTTTTTTTTGGAATAGTCTTGATATAAAATATATAACTTTTACTTCAAATATTTCTTTAGTCCTAGTAAGATACAATTATATAATTAAGGTGTTTCATAAGAAAATAACACAAAATGCGAGAAGAGTGATGACATTGTAATAAAATATTCAACAAAAGATAATAAAATCGGTTAAAATAAATATTGCTAATTAATAAGCCATAAAGAAAATGACCATAATCTAAAAATACTAAGTCATGCTAAAATAAGTACGGCTAATAAGTATTAATTACATGATAAGAAAAAAAACTTAAGTTATGTATTTTCACTCTCTAAACCAATTATACAAAACTAAAGAATAGATATCCAACATTATTTTCTTTCCTAGTAGTAAATTGAATTTCTTTTGTTAGTATTAGTGTTGAATTGGTTTTGGTGGACTTTATATGAGTTACTAACATCCATAATATATAAAACTTTGACATTCAAAATTCTAAGTTCAAGCTTGAATAATATGATAATAGATAAAAAAACTACCAAATAATTAAGAAATATTTATAAATTACATTACAAATAAATATTTTTATGTATAAAATATTTTAAAAATTGAATACATGTAATGTCGGGTTGGTTTGGTTCGGTTTAACTTTTTTTAGCTAAAATCAAACCAAACCAATTATGATTGGGTTTTTTTTTTCAACACCAAACCAAATCAAACCAAACCACTAATCGGGTTTTTTTCTCGGTTTGACTCGGTTTATCGATTTGGTGCGGTTTGTCGGTTTACTTTGTACGCCCCTAGTTGTAATTACTATGGGAACTTTACACAAAGTACAATAGCACAGTTGAATAAACTATTCAGATAGCTGTAAATTTTTAAAAACTAAGCAGACAGAACTATTTCTACTGTGAAATAATGTTCTAGAGACTACTGTATTTTCATCGACAACTTTAGTCAACCACAGATGGGCGATGGCACCAGTTGAGTGAAAAAAGTTTATATACAAAATACATCTTGTATTTATTTGCTTGGTCAAACATTAAGTGCGAGCAAAATTTTCTCCGTAAGTATCACTTTTAATCCACCAAAATTCAACTTCGGTTTATTCTCAGTCTCTGACCTCAAGTTTGCTTCAAACACTTGAAACTTGAAGGTCAGTAAACTTGGACTAAACATCTTGAAGGGACAAGTCCGTATCAAGAACATATATGGTTTAAGTAATTTACATCGTCAGTGTAAATAATTTTTATATCATTAGGTTATCTTTACCTGTTGTAGGAGATAACATATTTTATTTTAAATCTCCCATTTTAAGGTGGCTTAATTGTAGATATACTTTGGATGACCTAATAATATACCGAATTACTTACACTGTCAGTGTGTAAAACTTAAACTAATTGAATGTTTACATACGGTAACAAACTATCAGAGGACATGCCATTTGGGTTATGCTGATCATAGTAACTGGGATCCGTATATAAGCCTGCCTGAAATTGGTTCTTCTTCTTCTTCTTCATCGTTTGGTCAACAAACATTCCTCGTACTTAAATTAGATGTATCCAATTTGTCCTATCATACTAACGAATTAATTCAACTCGATATGCAAATGAAGATTTATCTAGTATCCTCGTCAGCTAATCGAATTAATTTCAAACTCATTAACCATTTTCTTCTAGAATTAAGCGGATTTTAACTTATGTACGTTAACAATGTGAATAATTTTCGCATTATCAAAGTATTTTAACCTGATGTAGCATGTTAACTATTTTTTAAGGTTACTAAACACACTTTTATGAACTGTTATACGTTACAATCTTTTTTTAGATCAAATTGTGTAAAAATATCGTCAATGTATAGAAGTTAAACTATATTAAATCAGTCGATTAAGTACTACCATCTTCACATATTAAATAACGAGAAGATTTTACCTTTAGAAGGAAGATAAAATTTAAAGAAGAGATGATGAAGAAACTTTGAAAATCTAAAAGAAAAAGAAACAAAGAAACCGTTATTAACTGAATTTACTGATTTGTACGAATGGAATTTTTTTAAAGTTAAAGATATCTTTAGATTAAGAATAGAATTGCAAGTGGGTGCACCAAATCCACCCTATAGTTGGACTAAGTTGCTTAAAACTTACCAAAATCCCTGTGTGACTCTAAACTAAACTAATCTACCTTCCAAATTCCTGATTTTCCCATAATCTTTAATTTTTAAAAGAGTAAAGCAAGCTTATGATTCCCTCCTTCATATTATAAATAGACAACTTCATTAAATCCTCTAATCAGTGCATTAACACTTCAGTAAGTCCTCTAAACAGAGCATTACAACTTTCAAGCTTTTACTAAAACAAATGCACAAAAGAAGAGAAATGGAGACTTGGATAAGTTGTCTCATCGTGGTCATACTATCACTATTATCTACATTCGCTAATGCGGAATTTCACTACCATGAATTTATTGTAAGTATCCATTTACATTTTTCTTCTTATTTTCTCAAAAAATTTCCAACATTGGCATGAAATAATATTTTTGACAGGTTCAAGAAACCAGTGAAACAAGGCTATGCAGAACCAAGAATATAATCACAGTGAATGGGCAATTTCCAGGACCAACCTTGACAGTTCGAAACGGAGATACATTATTTGTTACTGTCATTAATAGAGCTCGTTACAATGTCACAATCCATTGGTAATTACCTTATAAAAGCGACCTTTTTGTGTAAACATTTTTTTACACTGTCAGCGCATAACACTTAAATTGCTCTAAATTTTCATACAGGCACGGAGTTCGTCAAATGCGAACACCCTGGGCTGATGGGCCTGAGTATGTAACACAGTGCCCAATTAGACCAGGAGGATTTTACACATACAGATTCACTATTGAAAATCAAGAGGGTACATTGTGGTGGCATGCTCATAGCCGATGGCTTAGAGCTACTGTTTATGGAGCATTAGTTATTTTACCAAAACAGGGTTCTAATTTTCCTTTTTCAATGCCCCAGAAAGATGTTCCTATTCTTCTTGGTACTGCTTCTTTCTCTTTATCTTTTGGATTTTGCTAATATACAATGACAACGAAAAAGACTTTTTATACTATTTTAACCCGTTGTAGCAGGTAATTTACTTTGTTTTCCAGGTTACCAATTTCACTCTGAATTCAATATTTTTGTATAGGGGAATGGTGGAACAGAGACATTATTGCAGTCCAAAGACAGGCACAATTCACTGGAGCAGCTCCTAATATTTCTGATGCATTTACTATTAATGGCCAACCTGGTGACCTTTATAGATGCTCTAGTCAAGGTTCTTACTAAAACTTATCCCTCTTTTTTTTTTTTTGAAAAAATAAAACAGAAAAGATTTATGTACACTGATAGTGTAAATAATCCGTTTCATCATGAGTAATTAAGAATGTTAATATTGCAGATACTGTGAAATACTCAGTGAATTCGGGAGAATCAATTCTCCTGAGGGTGATCAATGCTGCACTCAATCAACAACTTTTCTTCTCAGTAGCCAACCACAAGCTCATTGTTGTTGGTGTTGATGCTAGTTATAGCAAGCCTCTTACAACTAATGTCATTATGGTTGGACCTGGCCAAACAACTAATGTAATTCTCACTGCTAATCAATCCCCTGGTCGTTACTATATGGCGGCTCGTGCCTATGCCACAGCCAGAAACGCACCATTTGACAACACCACCACCACTGCCATCCTTGAGTACACAAATCTCAAGTCGGGCGCGAATTCAAGACCTTTATTGCCCCAACTTCCAGCCTTCAATGATTCAACCACTGCCACTGCTTTCGCGAACCGGTTGAGAAGCATTCCTGGTAACAATATGAGAGTTCCCAAAAAGATTGATGAGAACTTGTTCTTCACTGTTGGATTAGGATTAGTGAATTGCAACCCTGGTCCAAGATGTCAAGGGCCCAATAATTCGCGTTTTGCTGCTAGCATGAACAACATTTCGTTTGTTCTTCCTAGAAGAACTTCATTGCTGCAGGCCTATTACCAAAAGATTCCAGGGATTTATACATTGGACTTTCCACCTGTTCCTCCGGTTCAATTAGACTACACAGGCAATGTTTCGCGAGGACTCTGGCAACCAAGATTTGGGACTAAGTTGTACCAGCTCAAGTTTGGTTCTACTGTACAAATTGTGTTGCAAGATACTGCTATTTTCTCTAATGAGGACCACCCTATACATCTTCACGGATACCATTTTTGGGTCGTCGGACAAGGTTTTGGTAACTTCAATCCTCAGACAGATACTGCTACATTTAACCTAATCGATCCGCCTTTCAGAAACACAATCGATGTGCCTCCTGGTGGATGGGCAGTCATTCGTTTCGTAGCAGATAATCCAGGTAAAGAATTTGATTTCATCATAAAAAAATATTACGAAGTTTGAAATTTTTGTGCCTGTTTAGGAACTTTGATACATTTATGTGATCTGTTTATAGGGGTTTGGTTGTTCCATTGCCACATTGATTCTCATTTGTCTTGGGGCCTAGCTATGTCGTTCATCGTTAAAAATGGAATAGGAGAGAAACAGACAATGGAGCCACCTCCACCAGATCTACCACAATGCTAAGATGTTGAATGAATATTAAGAGAGTGTGGTCCATGTTATAGTTTATTCCTATATTTAAGCATTTGTTAGCGTGGTTTGTCTATTGTTTTTGTCTTGTATTAGTTATCAGGAGTTTGCCTATGTTTTATCAATTAAAGTCTGAAATTGTTTTGTCTATGATTATTGTTCAAGTGCCAACCAAGAAAGGGGTTGACTTATCTTGGTTTCTGTCAGCATCATATAGAAGTATTGAACAGTTCTATTGTCATCACATTTCTCTTTTTCTTAGAGATCTTCTTTATGATAGGCTTATATATTGTAGAAAGTTAGTTCTTAAAAAAAAAGAATCACAATAGAGATTAAGTCTCTCTAGGTGACTAAACCTAAAAGCTGGAACTCGGTTCGGTTCTTTTGATTTTGGTTTTTTGAAGTTCATTTCGATTTTTTTTTTTATATGATATTAGAAGCGATTCCATTTACACTAATTCATATTCTCAAAAGCAATAAAATATAAAACTGATAAATTGAAATCAAAATCAAACAAACAAGATACGCAAGGACAGAAAACCATAACCATGATATGGGATTAGTAGGTGTTACATACATACAGTAAGAATAACTAAGAAAACACATAAATGACATACATTAATCTCAAAGACACATCCTAGTCACCTTTCCTTGTTAAGGATATTTGATTTTCTCAACTGAAGTGGAAAATTGGAGATACAAAAGCAAAAGAGGGCTTGTTACAATTGAGTTTTTTTTTTCGCTTAAACTTAATGGGCCTAGACTATTTTAATTTTTTTGGGTAATGTATTAAATTTCGGTTTAAACCGAAATACTGAAGAACCAAACTCTAAAACCCGAACACCAAAGTTTCTAAAAACGTAAACCATAAAGTATTCAAGTTTGTTGAAATATTCCGATAGACCTCCGCTCGATTTTGTTTTTATTAACTAATATTATACCATTAAGCAGCGAGCTTAGTGAAATTTTTTATTAATAATGAAAATAGCGAAATCAATTACAAAATGAATAACTACACTTTGCAAGAGTAGAAAACTATAATCAACCTAAGAGTATCTCAACTCTAAGTTGATTTCATAGAATATGGTCCTACCAAGTAATGGCAGAATAATTAAAACTACCAAGAAAAAATTGGTTCGAGTAGCCTTTACATCAATACAACTCCTAATTTTTCTAAGCTCTCACCAAATGTGAGAGAATATACTTGTTAAGAAGAGAATAAACTACGGTAGGCGTTCGGTTCTTTGGTTTGGTTTTATCAAACCTCGGTTCGATTATTTCGATTTCGGTTTTTTGAAGGTGGACACCGAACACCTAACACCGAACCAAACTAGTTCGGTTTGGTTATTTCGGTTTCGGTTTTTTTTTTTTTTGAAAATGTAACATTGGTATGTATTGACTTGATCAGTGCATAGATTGCACTGGAACCATATTTACAGCAAAAGTGAGAAAGCTGATCCAAAACTCTGAAAATCTAACAAGAGCCTAGGATTTCAATTATGGATTCAGTCTCCTCAAGGTAAATCTGTTTGCACCAAAAACAAAAAAGTTTGACACAATTTAGCTTGATCTTTTGTACATCACTACTACTGTCTTCAAAGCACCGTGAATTTCTCTCTTTCCATATTGTCCACCAAATGCAAGCTGGGACAATCCTCCATCTATCTCTGTCTGAGGCTCCTATTCCTGCCTCCTCCCAAATATGGAGTAGATTAGTAATCCTATTTGGCATTACCCAGACAATGCCCCTGAGATTCACAAAGATCCTCCAAAGCTGTATTGTGATCCGACAATGTAAAAATAGATGGTTGACTGTCTCACCCTCTTCACCACACAAGTAACATCTGGAACAAAGAGAGAATTTTCTCTTTTTTAGGTTTTCTTGAGTCAGTACTGCTTCCCTTGCCAACAACCATGTGAAACATGCAACTTTGAATGGTACCTTCACTTTCCAAATGTGCTTCCAAGGCCAAAGTTGCACCTGCTGGTTACTCTGGTTCAAAAATTTGTATGCTGTGCTCACTTTGTAAATGCCTTTGCTGTCTTCTTTCCACCACAATTTATCTGCACCTTCTTGTGTGCCTTTAAACTCTTCTAGTAGCCTGAACAACTCTGTCAATGTGTTGATTTCCCAGTCATTGAAATTTCTCCTGAACTGAAGGTTCCATCCATGATTGTCCCATATCTCAGCTACTTTCTTGTGTTGGTTTACTGCCAGCCCATGAATGACAGGAAATAATTCTTTTAGACTAGTGTTTCCCAACCATTTGTCCTCCCAAAAAGAAGTTTTGTGGCCATTACTCACCTTAATGGTGGAATGGTTCCACAGGAAAGGCCAAAGAGCTCTGATGGATCTCCACAGACCAACACCATAAGAAGTGTGCACCTCCTTGGTCATCCACTTGTTTTCTTCCCCATATTTTGCTTTGATCATTCTTCCCCAGTATGGTTGAGGTGTATGTGAGTACCTCCATAGCCATTTAAGTCTTAAAGCTTTGCTCTGCAGCTTTAAATTCCTGATACCTAGTCCTCCCTGCTTCTTCCCCAGTAGAACATTAGCCCACTTGACTAAATGGAAAACCTTTTTATCTTGATCACCCTTCCAGAGAAAGTCCCTCCTGATCTTGTCTAGTCTTTCAATCACTCCAACAGGGATGGGAAAAACAGACAACATATAGGTAGGGAGTGCATCCAGAACTGAATTTATAAGTGTGACTCTGCCCCCTAGAGATATATATTGTGACTTCCACCTGGATAGCTTCTTCTCACACTTTTCAATCACTGGGTTCCAGATATTCAAGGACTTTGATTTGGCTCCTAAAGGCATGCCCAAGTAAGTAGTTGGCAGTTCCCCTACTTCTCCACCTAAAATCCTGGTCAATTCCTCCATATTATTCACACCATTAATTGGATATATGTGACTCTTTCTCCAATTAATGTGTAACCCAGAAATCCCTTCAAACAGTACCAGAATTACTCTCAAAATCTTCAGTTGCTCTTCATCAGCATCACAAAAGATCAGGGTGTCATCTGCATACTGTAGATGAGTGATTTCCATGTTAGCATTTACATTTGCACTTGTGGCAACCTCAAAACCTTTGAACCATTCATTTGTTCTTGCCACTTTGATCATGTTATTCAAGCCCTCCATGACCAGTATAAACAAAAAAGGAGACAAAGGATCCCCCTGTCTCAACCCTCTATGTGCGGGGAAAAAACCTTCAGGAGAGCCATTGATAAGAACTGAGAATCTGACAGTTGAAATGCAGAATCTAATCCACTTGATCCATTTTTCTCCAAAACCCATACATGAGAGCACCTTCAGCAAAAATTCCCAGTTGACATGATCATATGCCTTTTCAATGTCTAATTTGCATAAGATTCCTGGCTTGCCTTGTTTGATTCTTGAGTCCACTGCTTCGTTGGCAATTAGAATTGCATCCATTATTTGTCTATCTTTAATGAATGCCATCTGTTGAACATCCACCAGCTTGCCTATAACTCTTTTCAATCTTTCTGTTAACACCTTAGAAATTAGTTTATAGACACTACCTATAAGACTGATGGGTCTGAAATCTCTCAGCTCCTTGGCACCTGTTTTCTTTGGAATTAGGGCTATGTAAGTTGCATTGTAGCTTTTCTCAAAAACTCCTTGAGAGTGAAAGTTGTTAAAAGTGGCCATGATATCTAGCTTCAGAATTTCCCAACATTTGATCAAAAAGCCCATTGTGTACCCATCAGGGCCAGGAGCTTTGTCCATGGCACACATTTTCAGACATGAAAACACCTCTTGTTCATCAAATTCTCCCTGTAAAGCAACTTTTTCTTCCTCATTGATCACTGAACAGTTGAAAGGATTGTATGAAGGTCTCCAACCAATTGATTCAGTGTACAACCTCTCATAGAAATCAATAATTTCCCCTTTAATTCTTTCTGGATCCTCCACAGTTTCTTCTTGAATCATCAATTGATCAATGTTGTTACTTCTCTTATGTGCATTGGCCACCTTATGAAAGAAGTTGGTGTTCCTATCCCCTTCTTTGAGCCAAAGAGCCCTTGATCTTTGCCTCCAAGCTATTTCCTCATTTTTTAAATACTCCTCATAATCCATCAACAGCGATGCTTTCAGTATTGATTCATCTTCTGTCAACACTCTATTCTCCAGGACAGCATCTAGAGTTGCTAGTTGACTCAAAATATGTGTTTTTTGTGATCCCAAGTTTCCCTGACTTGTTCTACTCCATTCTTTCAGCTTGGCTTTTAAAGCTTTGAACTTGCAAGCCATAATGTAATCAGGTTTGCCTTCGAAGACAAAAGAATTCCACCAATCCCTGATTCTTTCCACAAACCCTTCAGTGTTCAACCACCAGTTTTCAAATTTGAAGTAAGACTTGTTGTATTCCCACACTCCACACTGAAGTGAGACTGGAAAGTGATCAGATTCCAGTCTTTGCAACAGTGACTGCTTGATATTTCTGAACTTGTCATCCCATTCTTTAGAAATTAACACCCTATCAATTCTGGATGCTATTCTACAATTGTCACCCTTGTGCCATGTGTAACACCCTCCTTCCAGCTGGGGATCTAACAATTCCATATCTTCTATAAAATCTGAGAATTCTTCCATGGCAGGGGTTCTTCTTCTGCAATTCATTTTTTCAGAAGGAAATCTTGTAACATTAAAATCACCACAAACAGCCCAAGGCCCCTCCATTAGACCCCGAACTGCCCCAATTTCATCCCACACATGTTCCCTCTCTGCTCTACTGTTTGGCGCATATACTCCAGTTATATAACATTCAAAATCTTGAAGGAGTGCCACAAACTTGCAAGATAAAGTATATGCACCAATCTCCAAAGTCTCCCCTTTCCACACTCTACTGTCCCATAACATCAAAATTCCCCCTCTAGTGCCACTAGCCTCTAGACAAGCAAATTTTACCCATCTACCTCCCCAAAGATCTTTGATAATCTCTTTAACCTCCCCTTCCAGTTTAGATTCTTGTAAACATATGATATCAGCATACCAGTCTTGTATAAGGCTCTTCACAAATCTTCTCTTGTCCCTATTGTTCAGCCCCCTTACATTCCATGACACCAGTTTTAACTTCATTTAGATCGGCTTCCTCCTTCCCCCTTATCTCTCTTCCCATCACTCTTGTACTTTACATCAAAAGAAATAAGTCCCTTGAGCTCCTGAGTCCCCTTGAATCTAGTCCTCTTTGACACAGACACTGCCTCCAATTTTCTGGCCTGTCTACTGCTGTCTATTTGCATCAGTAGTTCCACTGCTTCCTCCTCATGCCCCTTGAAATCAACCCCAAAAATTTTCCCCAGTTTAATCATGTTTTGCTTCACCCATGTAGTATTCATCTCCTCCTTATGCAACATTAAACTCATGTCTTGTTGAATAGGTTCTGCATCTTCTAATACCCATTCTTCAATTTCTGAATTACCTTGCCTGATCACTGTGGCAAGTTGCTCTTTTGGTGCTTGCTTCTCTATCTCAGAATTATCTGCAATAAGGTTCACCACCATGTTCTCAATAGTTTTCTTCATCTGCAAGTCTTCTACGCCTATGTCTGAATCTTTTCCCCCATAGCTTACTGTTTCTTCATGAATTGAAATAGCATTAAGTGTCGGTGCTACTGGTTCTGTAGAAATCGACTGGGAAATTGTAGTTTCTATAGATAAAGGATCGAACTTGTTTTCAGTCTGCAGCCCATTAATGTCATTAAAAATAACATGTGCTGCACCATCAAGCCCAGACCACTTATTATTTTTGGGCCTAGTGTGGTGGCCCAAATAATAATAAGGAGAGTGTGAAGGAAAGGCCATCTCCCTGTCATGTGGCCCCAGACCTTTATTTAAAAATATTCCAGCTGTATCTGCATACCCCATGTGATCCCACTGTGTATCAGCAGTGATAGGCCTGCTCTTCTGTCCTTTTTCTGAATTGGACTTTGCTTTTAACTGCTGGTCCGAGTCCTCCTTCAGACCACTGGTTTCTTCGATGGGCTTGTCAGATTCCAGCAACCTCTTTCCATTCGCCGGCGAAGCAATTTCAAATCGAACACTCTGCTCCACCCATATCGGAATATAGAATTTGATGCCATCTCTTTCTATAGTAACTTCACTAGGACAATTCCGACCGTCACCTGAAATTTGAATTCTCGCCCACTTCATATGATTTTTCAGATTAGTCTCTTCTTCAGTAGAAACCCATCCACCGCAGTTATTCCCAATTTCAGTGAAAACCCTTTGGGACCATAGATGGAGAGGTACCCCAAGTGCTCTGATCCATGTGGTTTTTGGGACTCGATTCGATGGTGCGCATCCAACTGTTGGGTTCCACCACTGGAGCTTCAATTTAGTCTCTTTCCACCTCCATTCTTTCTGAATGACTTGTTCAGCCATGTTCCTGTTGGGGAACTCAAATAGGAACATATTGTTGGCCATCTCATGGATATTTATCCCAAAAACCGCTTTCCATGTAACCACAACCCACCTCCTGATGTCTGATAGAGTGGGAACCTCTGTTTCTCCTTCAGAAAAAGATCCGACAATGCATCTCTTCAAGATTCCGGTGTCCCTAACCCCAGGAGACTGTGAGATACATATTTCTCCTTTGTTGGAAGTGACTGTTGATTCTCTAAGAGTATTAGAATGCCATTTACTCTCCCTTACTGCTCTGACATAAGGGTATTCTTTGCTGGTGAATCTTGGTGGTTCTGCAATCTTCAGTTGGTTGGGGCATTGAATGAACCTTTCTATCTTCAATGCTATCTCTGTCCAACCTGCATTTAAAGCCAGTTCTGGGATTATAATGATTGATCTCTCCATTCCATGCAGCAAGAGAATGCTCATATATCTTCCATGCTCATTTGCTTTCCTCGTACAAAAGATTTCAGATAAATGCTCCTTGGATTTCCACCTTCTGATCACATTTTTGCCATCCTTGGAGCCTTCTTTTAGAATAGAGCATACCCATCTCATACCCGTCACACTCATAGTTGATCTTCTCATCATGTTACGACTTCTCTCAACCCACTCAAACCAGGTGTCTCTGCCAACTGACCATCTGGTAATGTCAAAAGATTTGAAGCCTGCATTGAAATAAATCCTATTTTCCTCCATTGGACAAAGAAAGCTGATTTGACTGTAGGATAAGAAAGAAAAGGAATAAAACTACCACAAAAGGTGTTAGCTCAGGGAAGGCAAAATAAAGAAAGGGCTATTTCCGGCTGAAAAGCTACCGGGAAAGGGGTGTTCCTCCTTCCTAGGGAGTAGGAAAGAGAAAAGTTCTTGGGGAATGTGCCTGGGAGCCTTTTTGTGTGGCTAATTTTTTTTTTTTTTTTTTTTTTTCGGTTTCGGTTTTTTGAAGTTCGATTTGGTTTGATATGATTTTTCGGTTTTCGGTATTTATGCCCAGCCCAAGTATGTACTAATCACAATCTTTAATATTGAACAGTTTTATTATCATCATATGCCCCTCTTTCTTCAAAATATTTCTTCAGGCTGAGCTTATATTTCTGATTTACTTTTTATAAAAAAGAAGTCATAATAGAGAAAAACTCTCTCTAAGTGACAGCCACAACACTTAACTAACCTAAAAGCTAGAACATGACATCTCCTAAGACGTTTTCCGAAACTAATTAACTTCCCTTTTTAGCAATTCCACTGACTTAATTACTTAATGTAGCCGGTAAGTCCTCAACAAGAGAGTAAAAATAATAGGGGCTTAGAGATTTATCGACTAACCAGACATATTGGTCTGAGAGAAAATATAAATGAAACGGATCATTTATGTTGCATGCCTAAAATTGTTAGTTTTGTTTGTTTTTAATTAAAACTTAATTAGTAGCGATCTAACTATGAATATCCACGCCGTGTTGAGAAGTTGGCTTGACCTTGAAATTGCTTCTTTCCATTTTTTCATAAATATTATTTAAAAGATTAGAAAGTGATAGCCTAGCGAATCATTGAAGAAAAGCATATGCTAACACACGAGTTGCAATATATTTCGATATATAAATTATTATTGAAAGAAAAAAAAAAAGGCCTTCATCTGAAAAACTAAAGTGAATTCACATCCCGGCTCTAAATATATACATATTTACCTCTTATAGTAGATAATTAGCCAAAATTGCAAAATTCATATTTTAAAGAGGTCTATTGGTAAATATCCTTTACGTAACCTCATGCTCATAGTAAAAACTTCCTTCCAGAAGCAGTGGCGGATCCAGGATTTTCATTCAGGGTGTTCGGAAAAAAGAAGAAGCTAAATATACACTGTAATTTTTTGCTGAGGGTGTTCAAAAGTTAATAAATGCACATAAATACAGAAAATTTACCCTATATATACACTGTAATTTTTTACCGAGAGTGTTCCTCGGCTACACGTGCATCCGCCCCTGTCCAGAAGATACATAAAACTTAAATTCATTGCCTAAAACTTTTGAGGCTTCAATTATAGACACTGGAAAAAAAAAAAGTATAACTAAAGGTTATACTATTAGTTCAGTATAGTCTGTTGTCAGCAAATTACTTAATCCCATTTCCAATTAACCATTTCAAATTTATTTTACATACAGTTTCGAAGTAATCTGATATTATAAGTTTTCATTATTTTGTCATAAATATTGTACTACTAATTTTTTTTTTTATTTTTTTTTTGAAGACAAGCTATTGGCGACTCGGATTTTTCTTTTAAAAAAAAAGAAATATAAGTTAAATTGGTCCCAAACATGTGGCCAAGACAGCTCCACTTTTTAAAAGGTTTAATGGTTGATATTTGCAAGGTTAACCAATGATTGACAATAGAAAACAGGTAGAAGGCAAAAAAAATATTGCAAAAATCAAATGGCTAGTGTTTCAATAACATGTTCTTTACCACTTCAACGACCATCTGCTTCATCACAATCACAGTCCCGCAAATTGGTTGATACAGTTATTGCAACTCCAGTTCACTATAACAGTAGCAGTAGCTTAAAACCCATTGTTGTTAACGGGGACCCACCCACTTTCGTTTCTGCTCCAGGTCGCAGAATCGTAGCAGGTATTGCTTTCATGTTTCAAACTTCTTTTTTTTTTTCTCTGTCCGATTAAATCAGTGAATATAGAGTTTCTCTATACTCACTAATTGCTCATCACCATGCTCACTAATTTCTCATCACCACGAGTTGTCGAGATAATATAATTCATGTATTTTTAGAAAAGTTTGGTGTATATAAAGATAGTTCCAATCGGCAGTTGTGGGTTTGTCACCCGTATTGGCCATGTAGATCAGCCTTTGATCATTTTTTTCTCAAGTTGTCTTTTTTTTTTTCTTTCTTCTTTTTGTTGATAACATTTTTTACCTTGGTCAACTCGAGGGCAGCTCGACTATTTCAGGTACCTGCTAACTTCCAGTAGCATAGGTACCGGATATCTCTGTCTACATAGGCAGATTGAAGGAAATCACCTACTCCCTCCGGCTCATTTTAAGTGTTTTAGTTTGATTAGATATAAAGTTTAAGGAATAAAAGAAATACTTTTGAATCTTGTGGTCCTAAATTAAATATGTGTGTAATGTACTAAAATGTCCTTCAAATCTTGTGGTTTTAAACTTGCCACGTAAGATGTTTGAATTGTCAATTTACTAAATATAGAAAGAGACACTCTTTTTGGGACAGACTAAAAAGAAAAGTAAGACGCTTAAATTGGGACGGAGAGAGTAGCATTTTTGGTTTTACTGAGATTTCTTTGGTCTCGTTATGCTACATCATTGGGTGCTGGACTGCAAGATTACTTTTTTAGTTATAATATAAGCAGGATTATATCCATCACGTGCCCACAAAGTATTTTGAAGGTTCATAAATTTTAGAGTTGATCAAAAACAAACCTCAACTATCGCTTCTTCGCGAGTTTCACGCCCCAACTATCAGTTGTTCCTTTTTCCTACGTGAACTATCACCATATACTGATAGTTGAGGTGTCTTTTAATAAATCGATGGTGATTGTTCTGATACGAAAAGGGAACAGGTGATAGTTGGGGTCTGAAACTTACGAAAAAGTGGTAGTTCCAGTGTGTGTTTTAGCATTATCTCTTATAGCAATTTCTTGAGGTATAATTTCTAGATAGGTGAAATTGGTTTGTCAAAAGTTGGATTTTGGAGCATGAGTTAGTGATTCTTATCAAATGCCACTGAGTTTTACTAGTAGAAATTGAATGGTTGATACAGCTCGGTATCGAACTGGTCAACCTTAGTGTTGATTGGGTGTACTGCCAGAGGCTACTCAGGTTATGTTTGGAGTGCTCTTCTCCCTAACCTTTTTCTTTTATTGATTGTTCCAATTTTTGTTTTAGTTGGAGATTTGCATGGGGATCTTGATAAGGCAAGATGTGCACTTGAGACGGCTGGTGTTCTGAGTTCTGATGATCAAGGTTTGTGGATTGGTGGTGAGACGGTAAGCTTTTAAATTTGCAATCACATTTCTAGCTTCAAGGGTATTAATGACATTCTACTGTAATTGAGATTTATTAACACATCTATTAGCTTATAAAAATATAACATGGTCCTTTTTACCAGGTGTTGGTTCAGCTCGGAGATATACTTGATCGAGGTGAAGATGAACTTGCAATTTTATCTTTGTTGAAGTCACTAGATATCCAGGCAAAAGCCCATGGTGGTGCAGTTTTCCAGGTCTGTGTGTATTCAGCCATATTCTGCAAGTATCTTGGCAATATGCTGACTGCTAATCTGTCTATCTTTATTGTTTAAGCTGGGTAATTGTAGCTTTTATGCTGTTCCATTTAGTGACTATTTTGGGTACGTGAAGATTGTTTGCTTTCAACCTTATCTGTGTGCTTCATGTCATGAATGTTTATTATAGGTCAATGGAAATCATGAAACTATGAATGTCGAAGGAGACTTCAGATACGTTGATAATGGGGCACTAGACGAATGTATAGACTTTCTGGAATACTTGGAAGAATGTGAACACGACTGGGAAGAAGCTTTTGTCAGTTGGTGTGCTGTTTCTGGCAGATGGAAACAGGATCGGCAGGTGTCTCAAAATTATTGGGCTCCTTGGAATTTGGTGAAGGTGTGTTCTTTTCCAGTCTAAGTCTTCATTTCATTTCTGATAGAAGGTTTCAAAGTTACTTACATTTGAGTGGCTGGACAAACTGATATATTGGCATAAATAGCATTTTAGTGTTGAATAATCAAAATAATCAAAAGAAAAAAGAAGCATCTTATTACATGTAAACAGAAACTGCTTCCTTGTTACTGTAAAGTAAAAGACTTAACCATTTACACAAGTATTGAGATTAGCTAGCCGTCAAAGTGATTACAATTTTTAAGCATATTAAGATTCCACTCTAAGTAACATTAGTTGTTTTTTCCATGTGGTTTGGTGCTTGATATTTTCTATGCTTATTAAGTCGTCCAAATATTAGGACAGCGGCAAAAGGGTGTAATTGCAAGATCAATCCTCACGAGACCTGGGGGTCCATTGGCATGTGAGTTGGCACAGCATGGTGTTGTTCTTAAGGTTGATGATTGGCTCTTCTGCCATGGTGGCCTTCTTCCTCATCATGGTAATTAGCTAATTAGCTGTCCAGTATTCTGGTTTATTAGGATACATGTAAAAAGATTTTCTTATATGATTGTTAATGCTACTGCAGTTGCCTATGGCTTAGAGAGACTGAATAGTGAAGTTTCGCAATGGATGAAAGGTCCAAGCGAAGCAGACGATTCTCCACAGATGCCTTTCATAGCCACTAGGGGCTATGACAGTATTGTGTGGAACCGTTTGTACTCCAGAGATGGCCCAGAGCTGGAAGACTACCAGCTCGAACAGGTTATATGACATTTCTTAGTCAGTTCTTTTCAAAGTTGTACTTTCACTATTTTCAGTTATGTTTAATTTCTTATCTTATTGTAACATGGTTATATCAAAGGAATGCTAATTTGCAACTTAATGCTTTATTTTATCAGATACAATCTCTTCTTGAAGAGACGCTACAAAGTGTGGGTGCCAAAGCAATGGTTGTAGGACATACTCCTCAACCTATGGGAGTGAATTGGTAAAGGATCTTGATATGATTTGTTATTTTTTCAAAAGCAATACTAAGATGGACTTATATAGTTACTACAACTGATAGTTATTACTCGTATATGATTAGTTCTGGTTTTCCTGCAGTAAATACAACTGTAACATATGGCGCATTGATGTAGGAATGTCTAGGGGAGTACTTGACTCGAGTCCTGAGGTGATTTCCTTTCTGGCCCATATTATAATTCCAATATTATATGATTAAAAATGAGAAGATAAAACAACTCACATTCACTGTATGTTGCTCAGACTATCTAAAAACATTGCCGAACCCATGCCGGATCCTTCAAAAATGCGCTATTTTTGGAGGATCTGACAGGCACCAGGTGGCATTTTTGAAGGGTTCAAGCAACATAGCTTTCTCTACTATAGCTGCTGTTAAGAGACTACTGTTTTCTAAATTTATTTTTAACTTGTAGTCATGTTTGCTAGCTTGCTTGTACGGCACCTTATACAGATGGATGTGCAACGCTTGGAAATCTTACACTTGTCTTCTGTCAGGTCCTAGAAATAAGAGATAATAAAGCTAAGGCCCTAAGGAGCACTAGAGATTGGTCCAGTGAACTTCAGGTTGCTGATTACACGTAGATATCGTGGAAACCCCAAGGTATGCTGAGAACAACAAAATTTTGCATTTTGTTTGATGTTTCGCTTTATATCATGACAATTGACAAGGGATGATTTTAAATCTGGTGGCAGCACCAAACCTGCTCCCCTCCTTGCAAATATAAAACCAAAACATGTCCTCACTCACCTTTTCTTTCTTTTTCATTTTCCTTTGGTATTTCATGATTTTGAGTGGTTAAACCTATTTGCATAGACTTCTGCTGGAATAGTGGAACATTTAGAAGTTCAGAGGAATTCTTGATTTTCATCTCAGTGAATGAACTTGTTTGCGTCCTTGTTGGAATGTCCCCAAACTCAAAAAGAATTATTACTATAATTCATCTTTTTCCTTTTCGAGGTCATTTGTCTGGCAAGTGTTTGTCCAGACGACAGAGAAAGAAACATACACATGTAGAAATTATGTGTTGAATTCTCTTTTCGCAACCCCAAAACATTTTTCTGAGCACTTATAACTGTTCAGTAGAGCATACAATATAAATTGTTAGCATGCTCTACACACCTGCAAATTTCCTTCATTTTAGGATCAATTTTGTAATTCCTGATATATCTTCTCATCTTATTTGTGTCTACAGGCTTTTGACTCTTTCGGATTTTCATGGCTCAATGCCTGTTTTGTCGAGTGAGGATAAGACAATATGGGGTTTTTGTCTCCTTACAAATGGCCATGTGAATTGGTGAATGAGTGATTTCAACCATTCCAGGGATCTGTGGATTGAATTCTGGCTCCTTGTTTTCTGTTTGTATAAATTGTGTATAGTGGTCCCTTGTAATTTATATAGTAGTCAGAAATATCTGGTGTTCATTAGTATATAGCAATTCCAAGGTACTGATAACCTGGTAATTAACAATAAAAATCATTTGTTACATGTACTTTTAGCCAATCAATAAAACATTGGATGCTTAATCAGAATTTTCAGAGTAGCTATTTAAATCACATCTTGAATTCAGAGTATAATTTGCTTGGAGGAGGGCTTTAAAGAATATTTTGGTGTCTAACAGAACGTCTAGTTAGCTAGTTGTCTATAATCAATGGACTTTCATACATGAAACTCCCGCTACTTTCTAGTCTTACATGGTCCTTTTAGTATCTGTTGTAGTTGCAAATATTTTCAGACAGGTTTTTGTTTCCCAGAACAGACAGGTGTGTTTTACGAAATTCTTCTTTCAAAAAAAAAAATCACAACTTTTTTTAAATTAGAACTGTCTAAATATCTTAGTCAAAAGAAAAGGATTTGATATAACAAAAGAAATACCTATCTGGAAATGTGAAAAAAATACGATGCACGAAATGTGAAAAAAATACGATGCACCAGCCGGGAATCGAACCCGGGTCTGTACCGTGGCAGGGTACTATTCTACCACTAGACCACTGGTGCCTGTTGGTCACATTGATATATATTTCTAATACTTCCTTTTTTGCAATAATTAAACCACCTTGACGCGGCAGGAATATGGCATAGACTCCCACCTTGTAAATTAAAATCCAAAAGGTAAACACGTAAAGAAGGGGAACATAAACCGAACCTCCTCAAAACTTAGATGTGAATTGGACGTACCCAATTCTTTACACATTGGATGCCAATGCTTAGTGATGTGGTGTGTGATCAGTGAGTACTAAAAGTTGGAAAGGAGAACTCTCTTTTACAGTTGTGTAATCAATACGAAATACAAGAAGCATGCAATGGTCCTCTGGGTATCACCAAGAAAATGCGGACAGCTAACTTGATAGCTAAACTCCCCCTGAAGAGGCAAGCTCTTAAAATGTTAAAGGTTACAGAGCCATAGGGATAAGGAGAATCATGCAAAGAGCAAGACAGAGTAAAAACAATGCTGATTAACAAACATGGAGGTCCAAGTAACCATTGAAAAGAGAATGATAACAATAACCAATTCTCATGTGATGAATTAATATCAAAATTTTCAACACAATTTTCTAATCCAATTCACCCTGTTTCTCCATGATACGAAGAAAAAGAATAAAGAACAAGGACTCAATCTCATAACTTATTCAAACTTAGCATAAATTATACAGACCCTAAATAAAAATGAAATATCACTGCGTGATTGTAGATGCAAATTAAGGCTACAGAACTTTTCTTCGTGTTTCTCCGTCTTCAATCTTCCACAGCAGGTAAAATTTCTGTCTCAACCATAAATTATGGTATGCATACAACAATAGAGAGGATTCTCCTTCTCATCTTTTTTTTTTTTTTTTGGCATGGAGATAAGCGACAATATTCCCTCTTTCTATATTATATTTTCAGGTCACACTGCTGTTACTAGTGTTGTGCTCTTGGAAGAAGGCCTTGGCAGCTTCATATGTAGACCAGCAAATTGCAGCAGCAGGAGCATGGAAGAGCATCCTTGGCATCCACCCCCTCATGAGACCTGTGTATCCATCCTTCTTCACAACTATCCGAAAAACATCCCCAATTGACCCAGATTTAAATCTATCACAGCCACAGATACCCTGCACCAACACGTTAAAGATTAGACGAGTAACATAATTTTAAAAAATGCATCACTTTAGATTAAGGACAACCCTACTCTTCATGGAAACTACGCGGAACTCAGCAGTCTAAGAGCACAATACAATACAAAATCGGACAAATTCTTTTTCAAATACTTTTTTGATAATGTACACAGAGTGGACTACCTCCTAGATTTTATAGATGCATGTGCACAAACAAGTTGGTTAAAAGCACCGATTTCTTTAGCAGAGGGGAGAAAAAAATATGGGCCAAAACCGACAGTTTTGTTCACGTGCAATGGATGTTCAAGATAACCTATCCAGACAAATCATTTCAGGTGAAACTAAACCACACGATGACTTCCAAAATAATGGAGCAAAAGTCAAAATCACAGTCAATTGGCCTCATAGCAAGTACAGGTCTCTAGAAAAGAGCAAGTAAAGATCAGATGATACAGTTTTCTTCTATTTCCTCATTGAGTAACACCACATGTGATTTTGTTTACCAAAGCCAGAGCTCTTTCCCAGAACATCCTTAATATAAGGTTTCAGAGTTTTGAATACTATGTGAAAATAAAAAAGTTCCTGTAAACAGGATAAAATGCATGAGTACCCTCATTTGACCTAAATGTATGAACAAATGAAACTATTCACTTTTGGCCATAAATACTATTTCAATAATTGCAAATACTAGTTTGTCCATGAGTATTTGCAAATATGAGTTTCATAATAGCTGGTTGTTTTGCAAGGGCAGCAAGGTGTTGAAGAAGATTGGGAGGTCTATTGGTTGTGTAATTTGGAATATTTGGGGCGAAAGAACCCGGAGATATGTTGAAAACAAAGTTGTCTATCAATATGTTAAAGATTAGATGTATGTGTAATTCAAATTCTTGGTGTAATCTAGTTGATATATATGATGAGGGTAAGTT
Source organism: Lycium barbarum (assembly GCF_019175385.1). Taxonomy (NCBI): domain Eukaryota; kingdom Viridiplantae; phylum Streptophyta; class Magnoliopsida; order Solanales; family Solanaceae; genus Lycium; species Lycium barbarum. The sequence continues at coordinate 168,052,922 of NC_083337.1, forward strand.
GATGTTTATGAACTCCCAGCAGGAACAACAATTGTAATCTATGGAAGTTATATTGCCCAGCGCTGAGGCTTTTAGTTTCAACAAATTTTTACCTTACCAAATATGAAAAAATTGAATTTCAAGTGAAATATTGAAATACTGGTTTGAAGGTGTATTTCACATGAAATACTGGTTCCACTTATAAATCTTCAACTTTCACAAACTCTTTTCCAAGTGAAGTTATTGTCCAAACAAAACTGAAGCAACTTCCATTAACTTTCTTTGAACTTCGACTTCAAATAATCTACTTTTTTAATTTGTCAAAACACCTAGTTAATGAATTGCTTCTTAATAGTACCAGTTTCAAAAAAAAAAAAAAGAAGAATTGTTTCACTCAGCCATCAAAATAACTACTGCTTCAGAATAGACAATGAAGTGTCACAGCCAATAGGGGAAGGTTTGAGAACGAAAATCAACTACTGTGCTTGAGAAACATTGGCATTACTGCACCACATTTTATGAATCGGTTCCCTGCATTGAGACTAGGCTTTTAGTTGTAGCTTCCCAAGAACATCATCACTAACTTATGAGACCTATAAATCAACTACCTATATTCTACTTGTGCTAACAGCAGAAACATAACCTTTTTTTTTTAATCTATTCTGAAATGGTAAAACAACTAAACATGAATCAAAAATTAAAGAACATAATCTAAATTAGGCCATCATTCTCTTCCATCAAATAAAAGCCCTTAACAACTTATTAGGTAACAGGACTAGTAGTATTCACGTCCTTTAAGGCACTGTACACTTTATGCATGTTAATAAGTTGGAACATAAAGTGTACAAGGCCTTAAAGGAAGTGAATACTACTAGTCCTGTTACCTAATTGAGTATGCACCAATAATTGAAAAGGCCTTCATTGATATCCAAACTTTTACACAGAATGTTACATGAAAACATGCAGTAGGAAGAGGTTACATATTTTAGCATAACCTTGGGCACAATTTCTACTCAGCAGCTGCTCCTGCAGTTGAGCTTGAGTTAAGGTTTATCCAGAGACAGAGTTAGTAGCTTTAGTCTCCCAATATATGTGAAGGTGTTTGATTGGGCACAAACTTTAAGAAATAAAGGAAGGGAGACTTTTGAAACTTGTGGTCTAAAATAAGCTATGGATATTTGTGTGGCTATAAATCATCACATTAAGGGTAAAGTGGGTATTTTAAAGTTAAATTGTTACTAAATATAGAAATGTATTATTCTTTTTGGGACAAAAAAGGAAAGAGAGTCACATAAATTGGGACGGAGGAAGAATTTATCTTAAGAAATTCATTAAATATGTTCAAATTATTTAGTTTAGATCCCATTAACTTGAAAGAACTAGAATCCCGAACCCATAAGCTTTAAATTTTGGCTCTGCCTCTGGATTTATCCAACTTGCTCCAACCCCGAATAGTCAGGACAAGCCAACCCAAGTAGCTTGGGATATCCAAGAAGCCGTGTAGAAAGTGCAGATTTCTTGCTTCTCTGCTTTTTTCCAGGCTTTTTTATTGTGCTCTTTAGACTTATGATAGGTTTTTTGTTATCTTTGTATGAGCTGATATTTCCTCCTCTTTTGTAAATATGCATCTACTTGTTGCCTTTGTGGTTATAAAACACTTACTTCATAAAAAAAAAAAACTTTATCCTCAGAAACCCCAGTACCATGATAAAAAAAAATTCTGACCTTTTCAGCCTCCTTTTTTAATAGTTACAATTCCAAAGTATAGAGCTTTTAATTCCATACCCATTTACCACTACGAGTTAAGATGTGAACCATTAAGGGGTCATTTGATTGTTGTTTAGGAAGTGAATTATTCATGTAAAAAAAAACCATCATAACTAGTACCATCTTTGGTAGCTTTTTAGTTGCTATGTATAAAATTCAGTATACCAATCACAGAGTTTGGTTACCAACTTATAATCCTGCATAACCAGGGGAGTCAAATATGGCCAAAAATTGATGGTCTGCCCGACCAGCTCAAAATCTTATGGGTTGGGCACTAGATATTTCATATTCGGCTGATTTGTAACCCAACCCAACATCACCAATTTTTTAAATGATCTCCTAGTTAGCCCAGTATTAGCCCATTTTTAGCTTGAGTTCTACTTCAATTTTTCATGTATTCACTTTTCTTGTATCATGTACACACTCCGGATCAAAAAAAGAGTCCACTAAGCAAATCAAGAAAGAATTAACCTTGTTTTTCCATATTTGCCCCTATTAAGTGTTATATGATCAAATCTCATGCCTATTTAATTAGGGGTAGATTAGTCAAATTACCTCTTTTTGTCTGGAGTTAGTATTTGCTTAAGAGGTGTGCAAATGGCTAAGTGGAATCTTTTTTTGATCCGGAGGGAGTATCTTATAACTTTGGGATGTGTTTGCCTGTTTGGTATGAAGGAAATTAAATTCCACGGAAAATGTTTTCCACACAAAATGATTTCCTAGAAAATGTTTTCCACGCGAAAATGTTTTCCTATCAAATGATTTCCACGGAAAATGTTTTCATATAAAACAATTTCCATGGAAAATGTCTTCCTATAAAACAATTTCCATGGTAAATGTTTTCTAGGGTGGTGGGAGCCTTCAAAAAAATTGGGTCAAGTTGGGTGTGTCATGACCCAACCCATTGTTAGCCCAACTCATTTCGGCCCAAGTAACTTTTGGGCTAATTAGGCCAAGCCCATTTATTAACTCAGCCTATTTTGACATGCCCAAATTCATCCCGCCCGTCATTTGACACCCATTCGCATAACTAATACATGAATAACTAAACCTGCATAACTATAGCATGCATAAGTAATCCCTGCATAACTAATAACCAGCAACCAAACGACCCCTAAATTCCAAGATAACCAGCTCAAATCAGTATAACAAAAATAACTCCCACAAAGCCACAGGGCACGACTAAATACCTGGCATTGTAATTGCGTCTTGACGACATCAAGCGGTGTTGTAACTAACGCCGCTGACGCCCCAGCTGCTGCCCCAGCAGTGGCATGAACTATTAATCTTTCATCACTTGCATTCTCAGGCGAAACGCCCGACAACCCAAGTTTCGCAGCCTCATACGTAGCGAAATGCACCGCTGTATACGGTGCATTCATCAAAACAGTAGTTTTATACGAAGCGAAAAAAGCCTTAAACCCCTCTTCTTTCAAAACCCTTTTAATACAATCCAATACACCTTTATATGGGCTATCACTCAACTGCAACCGTTGCTTCACCGTATCCATAGGCGTAAAAACCGCATCACTTGCAGTTGTAGCGAAAACACCCGAAATAGCATGTGCAGCTGAATTATTCGGATTCCCACCCGAAAATTTCTTCTTACAAATCTCATAAACAGAGAAATAAACAGCATGGGCCGGGCCAGCACCAAGGCCCATTGCTCCAATGCCCCGATAAAGCCCAACAACACCTTCAGATTTCAAAATTCCATTAAGGGCTGTACGTATACTTGCAGATCTTAATGGACAAGTTCCCAAGGCTTGCATTTGGGTCTTAATTGTATCTACTGGAAACATAGCCATGTGTTCAATTGTACCCGCAATTGACCCGGCAACCATAAATTGCCAAAAATGGAGACCATCATGGGCCGGGTTAACGGCAACAGTCGGGTGGTAATCGGGTGGTTGTGGAACCGGTAAAAGGTCACGTTGTTGGAATTTTGGGGATGCATCGGTAGCCATTGAAGAGAAATTGGAGAAAATGGGGAAATTAGGGTTAGGGTTTCAGTTTTCCGGTTCGGGTTCGGGTTCGGGTTCGGGTCAATTTGGTTCCCTTTAATTTAGAGAAGAGAAAGCTTAAAGCTTTGGTTTTTTCGTGGGATTTTGGGGAGGGTTTGTTGAGGAGGAGGAAGAAGAGTTTGCGGTTAGGTTTAGGGTTCCAAAAAATTGGGAATTTTGCTGATAACAGTCGACTTTCCTAATTTAACAAACCGGGTTCTTTTTTGTTTTTTATTTTATATATATTTATAGCAATATCGTGTTCAAGTCAATTGGTTCACCCGCCTTCACCTAATTTATCACATGGTCTTCAGACCAATTTATTCACTCACCTTAATTAATGTTTCATATATCCAAATTCATGTGATACTCTTTTTATTTTTAAATTTAGTAATGACTTAATTTTATTTTAAAGAAATAATTTTTAGTGATATAAATATTTATGATTCATTTTATATAATAAATTTCAAAAGTTCTTTTCACTTTTAAATTTTGTGCTCATCAAACACCATCATGTATATCGGGACGTGGGAGTAATTGTTACCTTAATAGATAGTCGATAATTTTATCTATCAAATTTTATCAACTTCGTCTAGCTCCGAATTGACCTATTAATAAAGTAAAAAACTCTTATTTTGAAACATTTTGAACTCCTTATATTCATTTTACCTTTTTGAAACACATGATTGACTTCTCTCTTAGAGCATTCTATAGGGAGCAGACGATGGTTTTTGGTTTTCATGACTTTTCCGCTGGAATGAGACAAGATTGTGATTGACATAATTTTTATATAATTAATATAATTTAATGTGTTATAGTAAGTTATTTATTATTTATAATAGGTTATCAACCATAAAATACTTATTAGATAAAATTTATATATAATTACTTTTTAAGTAATTTCTTTAATTGAATAAATATTTCTTATATACATAATGTATAGTAAGTGCATCTAACCTAAATTCTTTCCTCTTTCATCTTCATCGTGGAAACGAAATTTAATTATCCAAGTGTCTAGAAAGGGAATAGAATAGTCAGAAAAACAAAACAGAAGCAGTTCGTCATACTTTTATTTGATTTGGAACATTATCTTGTTTACTTTAGTTAATAAATAAAAGCTCCACTAAGTCATCCTAGTGGAAATTAATTTTTTTTTTAAAAAACAAAAGTTCGTCATACTTCGTGCAATGTAAGTAACTACTGTATAAAAGATTTGATGATTTCATAGATCACTATAAACGTTAGAAATTAAGTTCCCGAGTACCATGTCAAGGAAAAGAAAAGACAAAAGAGAGAAGCGTTGTTATCTCAAACGATACCACATACACAAGTTGCATGAGACAAATTTTAACCTTACAATTTCTATTTGAAGTTAATTATCAGAAAGTTCCTGATAAAATTGAACTTTTTCATCCAATATTTGTGGTTAAATTAATTCGTGTGTACGCAAAGGCCGTATAGCGTGCTGAATGGGCCGGCCCAAAAAGTGGTGAAACCAAAATCATTCAGGATGTTACGATCATTCTGATTACCTGGTTAGAGCCAACAAGCGGGTTAAACTGATATAGGCAAGAATTGAACCCTTTTGGACCAGAGGGTTGGAACAGAAGAATCGAGATTAATCTCAAATTGGGGTTAGTGGAGTTTGATTTATTGAATTTACGCTCCAACAATGATTTGGTTATTCTGAGGTTATAATTATATTGATGATGTAGAGGTTCATATTCAAAATCAAAATGTTGTAAAAGCAATTAGACATTGTATACTGAAATAATTAAGAGTTTTTATCCCTAGTACCAAACAGCTCGGGTTTTAGGACATCATGGTATTCAAACTCAACAAAACAAATGTCATTAACAAATGAAGTTTTCTCCGTCGATAAAGCACCTCCACAACCAATAGATTTGAGATTTAAGTCGTGCAAGTTAAGCAAAATCACTATTCGTCATCCTGTGTAAGGTGAAGGGTTAAAAAGAAAGACAGAATAGATGTGGCTAATGTGTTGCAGGTGCTTCAATTTCTAAGCTTTAAGCTTGAAGCAATGGCAAAAAAGCTTGGCAATTGGCAAGATAAGTAACTTAAAACACATATTTCTTCTATAATAATACACAAACCAAATGATCTCAGACATTGAGAAAAGAAAATATCGCTGCATAAAACAGAGAAAACAACTGCATCAGGCGATTCGAAAAACGCAAGGTCCTTAGCCTAAGAGCTGAGCTAAATCAAAGTTGAAGACTACATTACTTGATAATCCTACTTAAATCACAGAACCAAAGACTACATTACTTGATAATCCTACTTAAATCACAGAACCAAAATCTTGCAATAATTTACTTGTGGTATGAAAACCTTCACATAATGAGTATGTATATAACCCTATTCCTGGTTGGTCTGGTATGAAATGAACTTATAATCATGGAATCGACTAGATCATTAGATTATAAGTTTATAACCCTAGCCCATTCCCATTTTTGGTGGAAAAGACATCCTTAATAAAAGAATCAATGTTAATTTCAGATGATCCACCCTTTGCAGTGGAACACTGACATATTTTCTGTATTTCTTTCGCTCTTCGCCTCGTTTCCATCACTTCATCATTTCCAGAATCCATAAACCATTTCAACAAGCTAGAAATCTCTTCCCTCGTTATCGAACGTTGGTGATCATCTTTTTTGACCCTGTAACCGATCTTCCAATCTTCAACAATTTGCTTGCTGTTAGTCTGTTGATCCCAGAAAATAGGAAAAGTCAGCATTGGAAGGCCTGAAAATGCTGCTTCTTTAGTCGAATTCCATCCACAGTGCGACCAAAATCCACCAATTGAAGGATGTGATAACACCTTCAATTGGTCACACCAGGGCACAACAAGCCCACATCCATTTTTCTGAAATCGCACAGTTTCATCACGTGCCACCCAAAAGAATCGAATACCACTATCGTGCACACCAGCCACGATTTCATCCAGCTCAGCACGAGTAACAGAAAGGAAACTCCCTTGTGATATGTACAAAACAGAACCGTTTGGTTGAGCATTTAACCACTTAATGTACTCTGGTTCATCGACAGAGGTAGTCGCGGAAGGATCTTTTTCACTAGTGAAGTAAGGTATTGCTGGACCAACCGAATAGACAGGGGATGGAAATTTTTGCTTTAGAGCATCAATAACGGAAGATTCGAGCTCATAGACTGAAGTGAACAAAAGATACTGTGGTTTAGAAACTGTAGAAAAGATCTCCGCTATTACATCCAATAATTCTTGCCCCTTTCCCTGAAATGGTGTAGGAAGATCTAAAACCCGAATCGAAGGGATTCCAGGAATATAGTCAACTTGTTCTTGCATTTTTCCTGTACATGAATAATGATAAAATTATGTAGAGATACAAATATGTAAATAGAAATGGTAAATCGATAGTTTGCTCTTGGAGGACACATTCAATTAGGATGGCAGACTATTTCACCTAAAGAATCGTGTCATAAGACAAAAGGGACAGTAAAATTGTTTAGATTTTATCACGCACACAACCAAAAACCAGAGTTGTTTTAGATGCTTTTTTTGAAGGAACCAGGAAAATGTTGAAATGTTTTCAGCAGAGTGAAAACTGATTTCTGGCCTTGGTCCACTTGACATGTCTAGGAGAAGTGGTAGCTAGAGGTAATGGTTGTGCAATGACTCAACGGCTAGCAGTAGAGGTGGTTGCGTAGTAGTAGCTGATGATGGAGGTGATTAGTGGTGGCCGGAAATGGTGGTTATGTGGTCAAGAAGTTGAGAGTGGCGGCTGGCGGTGCTGATTGTCCAATGGAAGCTGGCGCAGGAGTTGCTTGCCTGAATGGTCACTCAACTTGTGTTAATTGGCCAACAAAGTCATTTTTTTTGTCCTCCGGAAGTCATCTTCTTCCAAGAAAATGCTCAAGCGCTCGTATTTGAGAAGCCTTGAGAGTGACAACGAAAATAGGAGCGCTTGGCATTTTTTTGGAATAAAAAGTGACGGGTCAGGTAGTGGTTGGATTTAGGGTGGGATTTTAATTTGGTCCAAATTCTAAATTAGTGTTTTAGATATTTTCTTAAAAAAATTAAACTAGTCACGCATTAATTCTCTCCGGAAAACACAAAATCCGCTCAAGACGGCCATTGGATTGAACTAAGTAAGATACTTTTGAAAGATTAAAAAAAAAAAAAAAAAAAAGAGGTAAGTGACTTTGATTGCCAATTATCACAAATTGAGTGGCCATTCAGGCAATCAACTCATGGTGGTGGTTGTGCGGTGATAGTCGATAAAGTAGTTATAAAATGTCACCTTCTCATGAAACTTTAAGCGAATAACATTTTAATGATTTTAAAGCTTAGTACAAAATCTAATTGAATTAGACCTGTTCAGAGCAAATAATTACTGTAGTTGTTAAGCAAAATAAATGCTTCCTTGGTTCCACTTTAGACGACACTGCTTTCATTTTAGTATATTCTAACAAAATTGACACATTTTTATATTTTAAAATTTATTGATTTTATACTTTTATTTTACGTACCCATAAATGACATACTTTTATAGTAAAAAAAATCTCATGACATTTTCAACACCATAAATTCTCATTTACTTTTGGTATATATCAGAAGTAATTATTTCTTAAACTTCCTACCTAGTCAAACAAAATCGTATAAAATAAGTCGACGTGAATATTCGTGTAAAGGAAAACAAAAATGAATATAAAGTACCTGACAAATTGGCTTTAAAATGTCCATTTTGAGCAAGCAGATCCATATGATGAAAAACAGAGAACACAGTTGCCGACATAGTAAAAAACGAAGCCACCGGAATATTCATCCTATTCCCCAATCCAACAACCCAATTCATATACGTATCATACACTATAACACTTGGTTTCATCAACTGCCCACAAAGCCCATCAATCATTTTTTCAACTGGATCTTCTAATTTAGTTAAAGTCGCTCTAACAAATCCAGCAAAATCTTTGGCACGACCAATTTCGGAAGGAATAACGTTAGGGATAGTTGCATATTCAATGTTGTCTGGTAATATGTCGGATTTTATAAAGCTGTGCCACTCTTCAGTGACAATGAAAGTTATGAATATGTTGGGATTTTTTGTGACTATGATTTTGCAAAAATTCATCATGGGATTTATATGACCTCTTCCTGGATAAGGCATTGCTACAATATGACATTTGATTTTTGAAGAGTGTTCCATTTTTTTTGCTGAATAAAGTGGAAATTAGTGAAAGTGAGAAGGAATAAAATGGTGGGGAGTTGCTTGGCTTTGTGCAAAGCTCGGATAATGTTAAGAGTGCTGACGAGTGGACAGGGAAAGCGTGGGAGTGATGATGATATTATGGTCCCGCCACTTACTTTGAGTCTGGAACCAAAATACCCTAAAAAAAAAACATTTTGAACCAAAATACCCAATAAAAAAAAAATTACCAAAGTATCTTTAGCGCATTATTTTACTGCGCTATAGCACTTGACGGAGACGGAGCCGTCAAGTGCTATAACGCAGTAAAATACTGCGCTATCCAAAAATTTCTCTCACCTATAACACATTATTTTACTGCGTTATAGGAGTTTGTCTCTCTCCTATAGCGCAGTAAAATACTGCGCTATATTGCTTCACTATAACCCGATCGGGTTCCACCACTGGTCCCCTCCAGTGGCAAAAAAAAATTCAAAACGCCATTGGAGGCGAGCCAAGGTGGTCCCCACGTCTTAAAAACGTCGTTTTCTATTAAATTTCATCCGAAAAGTGTAGATTCTCGGTATATTCAAGTCAAGGAGCAAGATTCTAAGTTCGAATTTTGAGAAAAAGCGACGTACAACTCGATTAAAATAACTCTACAAAAAATCTTCGATTAAGGTTTTCTATTATGAACTTTTGTTATTATTTTGTTATATACATTATATTGCATGCATGTTTAAGATTTAATCGTCGTTAATTTCCAAAAAAAAAAAAAAAAATTTTGTTTGATCGGGCTGGGCAGTGGTTGATGCCACTGTTTTTTTTTTTTTTTTTTTTTTTTGGTTTAATTCATTAATTGTTAAATGTTTATGAATTGTTAATTTGTTAAATGTTTATGCATTGTTAATTTGTTATATGTTTATGAGTTGTTAATTTGGTTAATTATTTATGAATTTTTAATGAATTATTATTTTGTTAAATATTCTTTATGAATTGAAAGAAGTTGTTTGGTAATGAATTATTATATTGTTAACACTTTGTTTGGATGATTGTTATGTATTGTTTTGACATTTATCGTATTGTGTTGTATTGTATAGGACCAAATCAGTGGTTACATAAAATAGAACCTTTCATCGTTACATAACAATAAAATTAAAGTAGCAATCAAAGCAAACATTTTATTTAAACTAACAACACAATATAATACAATAGGTAACAACCATCCAAACAAGTTGTAAACGATTATGAAATGTTAATCTATACAATTTTAAAAGCGTGAATATATATGTTCAATAAAAAAAAATTATCTTAAAAAGAATAGTTAAAATTCTTCTTTTCATAAATACATAAGCTAACGATAAAAATGTAAAGTTTATAGGAAAATATATGGTCGACGAATATACTCTTTTAGTTTAATTTTATCGTAGTTGTGTTGGCTATTTGGTCAACTAAAAATGTATCACATTTTTCAAAATAGAGTTCCAAACAAATATTACTGCTAAATTTCGATTAGTTAATATAATTTATCTTTCATTTCAAGAATAATGAATAATTTAGTTTGTACAGACCGGACTCTTTCATGGATCCGAATGTTCCCCCTGGGCCCGATGATCACCCGGGGCCCGCTGTTCACCCGGGCCCCGCTGATAGATCAGTATTGTCTTTGCAAGACAATCATAGGTCAGAGTTATTATGGGCCGGTACTATAGGAATATCTACTAGGGTCCGTCCCCGTAGGCTGCAGAGAGCGTGGGCTCTTTTACGCGAGCACCCCCCACACCCTCGCGTGTTGGAGATACTGTTTCGGGGCGGCATCTACCGTTACGTGTTCGTTGGTCGGGTACAGCATGATTGGGCGCTCATCACGGCTATGGTTGAGCGGTGGAGGCCAGAGACAGATACATTCTATCTTCGCACTGGTGAGGCCACGATTACACTTCAGGATGTGGAGGTCCTCTTTGGATTGCGGGTAGATGGAGAGCCACTGTACACTCGGTACGAGTCTCCTCCTGGTCAGACGTGGGTGACAGAGTTGACTAGGCTCACCCACTTCCTGCCTGATGCCGCGGCCCAGATATCGGGACAGAGTCGGGTTCAGCTTAGTGCACTCTGCACTTATTTGGAGGGTCTGGATCCGGTTGACGACGGCACCCCGCAGGACGATGTTGATCGGCATGCCCGTTTGTACCTGCTTATTATATTCGGGGGCATCTTGTTCCCGAATTCATCGGGTGCCTTTGTCAGTTTACGTTACTTGGTTTTTCTGGAGCATCTGGACCGCTTGGGAGACTACATCTGGGGCGGTGCTGTTTTGGCGTATCTTTACAGATGCCTGTGCCGAGCGTCTATTGGTGCTGTCAGAGATGTGTGTGGATTTTTTGCTCTTCTCCAGGTAATATTTAAGTATGCGTTCCTTTAATGTCAACAAACCTCTTAAAAGGATGACTAAAAAATCGTATTTTCTAATATCGCTTACAGTTATGGGCGTGGGAGAGGATGCTGCCTTTTCAGCCCGTACCTAGGCATCACCTCAAGATTGACATGCCTTATGCGAGGAGGTGGACAGCGGGTTTTGACCGGGATGTCGATACGCACCACAGTATTCTTCCATTCCGGGACCAGCTTGATCACATGACGGACGATGCGGTAAAACTATTTAAATTTACATTAATAATTTAATTAAACGTCTTTTCTACTTGGTGATCACTGATTTGTATTTATATGTTATGCAGCTATTTATATGGATGTTGTACGCTGCTATATTAGATGGTTTGCCCCCTTTCTGTAGGGCAGGTCAGGGGGTTTGGAGGTCGCGGTTGTTGACACCCAATTTTGCCCCTCCTTTATTCCAATTAATAAATAAATATCTTATTTTTACCCCTTACTTTATTATAATTTCTACTACTATGTTAATATTATTAAGTATTAATACGTCATACATCGCTACTTACTTATTATGTATAACTTAGGTAATATTTTTACTCTATTATTACCTTGCCCATATTTTATATTAACGCTAATTATGGAATTTATTATTATCGTTATTATTACTGTTATTACTACATAACATATTTGATCTAATTTAGAAGCCCATACTTTAAATTCATTAACCCCACCAGCCCATACTTTAAATTCATTAACTCTACCATCCCACATTTTCGGACCAACAGACCAGCCCAACTAAAACTACCCAGCCTCACCCGATCCAGCCCAATACCCGACCCGTCCAGCCCACATCTTTTACCTGACCCGGCCCATTTTCGTGTTATTCATCAACACCCAAAAACGGAACCCTAATCTCTTCAACAAATAAAAACAAACGCTGCACCTTCTCTCTTCTTCACCTTTCTCTTCGCCTCTCTCTCTGTTCCTCCTTTGCCCTTTCCATTTCGAGTTAAACCCCAATCACCTTTTTACCACTCCAGACTTTGCCTCCCCATTTCCACATAAAAACGTCCCTATATTTGCTTTGCTCTGTCGTTGACAGAGAAAGGACCTTCCATTTTCTCGCTTCAAACACAACAAATCTCCAAAGGCCAGAGAAAAATCGGTCTGTTTTGGGGCGAATCTGCAGCAAATCACATGCAGAAAACGGGTCTATTTGACTCGATTCAAATCCTATATCATTCAAAATCCCGCCCTAAATCTCAGTCGGTGACCCTCTTTCGAAAACCCTAATGTTGCCTATAAATACATCGCTAAGTCCGTAGCCAAATGGGGGATAAAAAAAATAGTTATTGGGGATACACGATTTTTTTGGTCAAAAGTCTCGAATTCCTTTTCAAAATCTGGTCTTGAACTTTCTAAACCAGAAAACATTTTGTTGAAACACGAGATTAGTGTTGAAAAGTTAAGGCTTCCGATTCGACTAACTTTCGTCACTGTTTGGTAAAAGGACTTTAACTACAAAAAAGGCATTTTAATTTTCGATCGAGTTTCGAATCTGTCAATACGAGAGTAGATTCGAGACCTCGATGCTCTAGTTCACTGCACACGAAGAAGGTAAATCCCATTCCTTTCCCTTCATTTTTAGTTTCGTAGGTTTACGGGCTCATATGATTTAGTTCGACGTTTAGCTTAGTTATTGTTGTTAGATTAGTCTTTATTATGTTTTAGCTCAGTTTGGATTTTGTTGGATGCGGCTGTTATTACTCAGTTTAGGCTATTAGCATGTTTGGTTTAATTTGAATACTGCTCATTTGCATGTTGATAAGTCAATCCAGTAAGTTTTATAGATTTATTTAGGTTCCATTCCTAGTTAATTTGGTTGAAGGTCAGTTAAGTTTGTATAATCCCTTGTTGTTTATAGTTGTTCATGTTAGTTTGATTGAGTTAAAATCTAGTCCCATATGACCTAGTCAATCTAGTATGAATCGGAAAAACAATCATGTGTTTAGCTTAAGGGTATGAAATAGCCTGTGCATTAATCTGTCCTTATGTTAGTTAGATTCAAATCAGTTAGTTACTGTAAGTGATCAAGCTTAGTATAATTTAATCTCACTACCCGTCTAGCATAGCATTTATGTCCCGACTAGCACAGTTATCATGTTCAGTTAAGTTTCAGTTTGATTATCCCGTTCTAAGTACAATGTTAATTTTTTATTTAGTCTAGTGGACATGTTAGTGAGAGGCCAATCTCCTATCTTCTATACTCAACCTGTTTGTTATCATTACAGTGTGCATATCCTGTTTGTGTGCTTAGTTTGGTATCATCATATGAGATGTGAAGTGTATCTGGACATCTTGCCATCCTAATACGCATATGTGTGATTTTTAAATTCACATAGTGCAATTCTGCCCTGCTGTTTTGAGAGGGGGCTTGTTCCGAAGAGATATATGTTAGCTGTGTTTGACATGTTACTGTGGGATTGCTGGTTTTCAGTAGCTAATTTTGGTTCGGCTTAATTAAAATTCTACCTAAGCATTGTTATAAAGGATCTATGAGGGTTGTTTGAATATGAATTCTAGTGTCTTTTATCTATTTATTTGCCCATGTTCCGAGCTATGTCGCAAAAGGCAGGAACTATATGATTGTAAACGAGAATTTGGTATAACGTTTATGTGATTGTCTTGTTCATTTTTAGGGATTATCTTACTCTTTCTAATTCCTATTTCTTGTTTCTTTTCTTTGTTGACATGTACACCGGAGTCGAACAGTCTTACTTTAAGACTCGACGTCACCCCGCAAAGGCTTGAAATGTGCATCCACATCCTCTTTTATGCCTCTCGGTCCCTCGAAATGCTTCTGGACAGAAAGAAAGAAAGAGAGGGGCAAGTCAACTGGCGAATCACTGAAATTTCGTTTTTCCACCGAAGCCAAATATGGCTTTACTCCATTCCCTCTCATTCGCTGGTGTTGCTTGTTGCTAGAATGTTTGCTATTTTTTGTGGTGTGATTATTAATTGTCGATGATTCTACTTTGCTTAATTATGTGGATCTTTCTCCAAGTTGATATTAGAATACTTATTTGATCACTTAGGGATTTCCTTTAATCAATAGTGCATTTCTTTTCCTTAGGCCTCAATTGCCCTTTTTTTTTTCAAAATGTCATCTGTTTTGAATAAATGAAATTAAATGGTCTCCATCTTTGAGTCATCTGTTCACTTTAGAAAATTATTAATTTCACTCGACCAACTTTAGCTCCGAACTCATTATAATATTTCTTTCAAAATAACAAAGATGAAAGTGAGTCCTTTAAATCTACAACCGCGTTTAGCCTTGGCTCACTTTTAAGTTTTAACTCTCTTTTTATGAAATATATTTAAAAAGCTGAATCTTGCTTCATTTTTAAACTTTTAATCAAGAATCATTTTTAGGAGTATTGTTACTTCAATCAATCTAAGAAGCACAAAGTATTTCCTTTTTTGACCTAGTTACCCACTTAGCCTTTTTAATTAATTTAAGTCCGACCGGTTAACCATAATTAATGGAATTTAGAGGATGTCTAATACCTTCCCTCTAGGTTAGTTGAACCCGTACCTAGAATCATTCGGCTTCGTAGACTTTAAAATAAAGTCAACTTTAGATAATTACTTTAATTAACTTTAGGTGCCCTAATTCACCGTAAATAATTAGGTAGCGACTCTTAACTTTAAATAACCCCTGAATTACCGGGATGTTGTAAACTATTTTGACTCCGGTTAAAATAGGGTATAATAGCGGTTTCCATTGATACACCTGGACATCGTAGAGGATCACATGCACGAGCGTGTCTTACGACAGTTTGGGCATACACAGAGTATACCCCCTGATGTCCGTCATGAGCTCCGACACTACCAGCGGACTATCGGGCTGCCGTTGATGATGATTTTTTGGCTTTCATGGATGTCCAACTCCACCGTTGGGAGAACAGGTTGGGAACTTTAGCGGTGGTCATCCATTTGACTCCCATTGAGCATTACATGCGCTGGTATCATCAGATCACACGCCGATTGATCGGCAACCCAGCTTTGCGTCCTCCTAGGGATGTAGGATATTCAGCACTCGCGGGGCAGTACGAGACATGGTAAGTTTATCATATTTAGATTTATCTAATTT
The DNA here is from genome assembly GCF_019175385.1 of Lycium barbarum. Classification (NCBI taxonomy): domain Eukaryota; kingdom Viridiplantae; phylum Streptophyta; class Magnoliopsida; order Solanales; family Solanaceae; genus Lycium; species Lycium barbarum. The sequence continues at coordinate 168,068,398 of NC_083337.1, forward strand.
CATTAATTGTTACGTTTTAAAAATTAACTTTTTTTTTGTTTCTGTTAAACACAAATGCAGCTAGTGGCCGTACAGCGTTTACGCATCTTGGGGTTAGAGCATATGCCTTACCCTGGGCTTGCGGGGCTTGCCGCGGAGATGGTTAGGATTTCCGAGGATGGTATCCGCCAGGCGGGTGAGATTAGGCGCATGGCGGAGCCTGTTCCGGAGGCTGAGTATCAGGCAGCACCGGGTGCTCTCAGAGGAGAAGGCCATGCTGGCAGAGGACGCCGTGCTGCCGGAGGACGCCGTGCGCGTAGAGGACGCGGCGCTGCTGCTAGAGGACCTGGTGGTAGAGGACTGGTAGATGAGGCGGATGAGGCCGATCCCATTCCAGAGGGCGTCACGGTCTAGTCCATCCGCAGCCCTTCCAGGCCGATGACAGCTCACCTGGGGACTCACCTACGTTTACGCCGGCACTCTTACTTGCTGAGATACCCGGGTCTTCATCACAGCCAAGCCAGAATACATACATGGAGGAGCGTGATAACGTTGATTGGGCGGCGTTACGCGCTTCATTAGTTGATGAGCGGCTTGTGAGGAATTTAGAGGGAGCCCGGATTCTTGACTTCGATGAGTTTTTGATCCCGGTTAGTATTTAAAATACTTATTTGTTCATTTAAATTATTTATTTTAAATATATATATATGTTACTCATTATTTAGTACTATTTTATATTTTAGGATTCGGCGCCAGCGGGTCCACCAGAGCCACACACTCAGGCAATTTCTCATGGGCCTGCCGAGCCAGCAATGTCTTCCCATGTGACTGTCGAACCACATGTAAGCTTTTAATTAAAATTAGTTTTATTCAATATAAGGTCAATATTTAATATACATATTTGTTCATTTAAAGTACTTATTATTTCATTTTTTTCATATTTTAGGATTCAACGCCAGTGGGTCCACAGGAGCTGCCCATTCCGGAGCATTCTCATCAGCCTGCCGAGGCAGAGGTGTCTTCTTATAAGACTACCGAGGCGCATGTAAGGTTTTTACTTAAAACTAATTTTATTCAATATAAGATAAATATTTATTTAATTTTTGTAACCTTTACTTGGACTTCGAACAGCATCTCGTCCAGGAGACTACCTCATATTCACCACCAAACCCATCTCAGGAGCCTACAGAGCCATCTCAGGAGCCTACTCAGGCGCCCGTTGACATACAAGTTTGATTAAATAAATAACATTAATGTATTCAATATAAATAAGAAATGATACTAATATTTATATACTTTTCAGGTTCATCCTTCGGCGCCTGCGGTGGCGACTCTCGACGAGGAAGAGGTCGAGTTTCCAGACCCAGCTCAGCCTGAGGTTCTGAGCGTGCCAGCGGGACTAGATCCCAAGAAGAAGCACGTTCTAGTTAAGGGCGCAAGGGGCTAGGGGAAGAGGAGATGATCATGACTTGGAGCGCCCGATTATTAAGAGGAAAAAGGGCGATGGAGACGATGGCGAGGGCGGTGGGGATGGCATGAGCCTTAGGCCCAGGGATAGTCTCCAGCATACTACATGTGGGACCCATCCTCGATAGTGTATATACATTAGTGTTGTACAATTTATCGTAAATATTATATATTTTTTTGCATATTTATAAATATTATCCTAGTCTTTATTATTGTTTATAGTTTCACATCCTAAATTGATAATAAAAAAAAACGTGACACATTCGAAATAAAGTTAAGCATTAATTTAAAACTAAGACGAAACCCTAAAAGATAAATAACTTAAAGCTAATGACTACAAGTCTTCAAATAAAAAAGGACTTCGAGCACTTTTCAACCACTAAAATGACAATCCAAAGTATTGCGTATTCTTGATGTGTTGAGCCTATTTTATTAATTGTACAAATATAACTAGAGTTCTATATAAAATATTGAAGTTCCGGAATCTCAAAGCATGATTAATATACGGCTAAACTACGTAAAAAAGATAAACTACGTAAACAGGAGTGAAAAATGTGAGAAATGGTGGATTCCTATAACGCAGTAAAATAATGCGTTATAGGTGAGAGAAACTTTTGGATAGCGCAGTATTTTACTGCGTTATAGCACTTAACGGCTCTGTCTCCGTCAAGTGCTATAGTGCAGTAAAATACTGCGCTAAAGGTACTTTGGTAACCTTTTTTTTGTTGGGGTATTTTGGTTCAAAATGTTTTTTGTGAGAGCATTTTGGTTCCGGACTCCACTTACTTTGTACCATGTTGCTTTTTTTTTTAATTAGTACATGTAACCTAACGTGTACGAAATATTAAAGTTTTGAGTTCAACTTTGATGCACGGATGCTAGCACATTAAAATCAGTTCAGGTAACAGCCTAGTAAAATAATTTTGATTTTGAAGTTTTTGGGCTTATATATTATTTTACCCTTCATCTGTGTCTAGCTAGAGCACTAGTGGAAACAACCTCAGCTCGGCGCAGAGGCGGAATCAAAATTTTCAATTTATGAGTTTCAGATTATAATTATTCTTTTTCTTATTGGATTATTCATAGATTATTTATTATTTATACATATTCAATTTAATGTTTTTGTTAAAAATATAAATATAAAGTTTGAGCTAAAGTTATTAGATTCTACTTAATTCATAATTATCACCTACTGGTAGAGCTGTCAAAACGGGTCAGCCCAGCCTAACCAAGCCTCGCGAGCCAAGGATTTTGATGGGCTAGGGTGGACCGACCTTTCATTTGAAAGGGCCTTAAAATGACCAACCCTAAAAGGGCTGCGGGCAATGACGGGTTAGCCCTTCATTTTTTCATTTTTTTTTATCAGAAAATTTCTTTTCAATATAAATTCGAACTTTTAAGTTTACCAGTTTGTTAACATTACTAACATATGATTATAGGAAAGTACATAATTCTACGATAACTTATAGCATATTCAACACCAATGTAACCTCAAGCACATTTGATCTGTTGATAAAGTTGTCTCAATTAATATCTTCATTTTCGTCTACATTCATATACAAATTTAATCAGTGAAACATGATCGAACAACTATATATCAAAATTAATAATATTTAAATTCACTTAAAAATACTACCACTTTGACTATGGGTAAAGCAGTGTAATCGATTTTGAGTAGCAACAATTTAAAAGTGTTTGGACATTTTCATGATGAATACAACTTTTACACTCGGTGATTAGAAATTTAGTATTAGGAATTTAATGCTAAATAAGTGAAATACTGCGTAAGATACTAAGATTTATTCGGTAATAAATATTCCTTGTTTTTACTTCTTTTTCATAATTTTCTTTTAAATTATATCGCAAAAACATGAATGCAACTTCTATACCAACGCTAAATGAGTAAAATATTGTGTAAGATATTAAGACTTATTCGGTAATTACTATTTATAGTTTTTACTTCTTTTTTCACAATCTTCTTTTAAATTATTAATTTAAATTAAATAGTCTTTTGGTCTACGGTCCGGCCTCGGCCCAACCTCAATCAAGCCTCAAGGGCCAGCGGACTGACTTGGACTGGGCTTATAAGGCTCAGCATTAAATGGGCTTAAAAAATCATAACCAACCTACTCAAGTAGCGGGTTGGGCTGGTCTAGCCTTAAGGGCTAAACCCGTTTTAACGGCTCTACCTGTTGGTCTACAATTCCTTCTTTGGGCTTCTGATAACTAGCCCGTGACTCTAACAGACAAACTTCTTGATGTAATCTCATCATAAATGGGCTAAAGGGCCAGGCAAGTTTGTGGCCTGTAGTATTCACTAGTACTATTTTGTTTTGTAAAACTTACACAAATAACTACCTTTTAATAGTTTCTAACAAGTTATAGCTACAAGTTGAAGATTTACAATTCGTAGCAGCTTTTGGCTGTATTTCAGTTCAATCTCGCGTTTTTGAAATACAGTGAAATACAGCGAAATACAGCGCGGCTGTTGAGTAAAAAACGGCTATATTTATGGCAATAAAATTCTTTTTCAAATTATATGGTAATTTGTATTAATGGTTCCATGATTCTCGCAAACCTCATGAGGTTCCATTACAGCTAACGTCTATCAATCAAAATCACTTCATTCAAAAGTTTTTGAATTCAAAAAAACTTAGCATCTTCTCTTTCCTAAAATACAGTAAAATTTTCTTTAATCTTTGAAATTTTTTCAACAATCTGATTCGAGCTAATACACTCTGTAATTCACGAACGAGTGATTTTACATTGTCGTAGTGAAGAACAGTTGAAAAATTCGATTATCAACAAGGTAATTTTGATTTCCTTCTTTTTTTTAAATACAGTGAAATAAACGAACACATAAAATCGGGTTGAATAAAAATAAGCTATATTTTTTGAGCAAATTCTTATTTTTCTTTTTAAATGGTAAGTCAAATTAAATCAACCATATTTCACGCATAACGGCTGATGTTTCAATAAAATTTCACGTCTTTCTCTCCCCCTATTACTCCATTCCAAATAGAAGTACGCTGAAATATATTGAAATGCACATAATCAATGGCAAAAATAATACACCGAAAATATACTGAAATTAGATAAAACACAGTGAAATACACATAATCAATGGCAAAAATAATACACTGAAATACAGTGAAATATACTGAAAATTAAATATATTGTTTGTTAATACACAGAAATACACTGAAATATACTGAAACATTTTATCAAACACTTGGTGGGCATGAAACTCCACAACTCTCATCAATGATGTTTCTACACCAACAACCTATTCTCTTGCTCCTAGATAATGCTACAATATCATATTGATATAATCAATACTATTCTTCATCACTCATAAGATAAACAACACCACATGATCAGCAAACATAAGAAGAATTTTCCTCTTCTTTTGGCCCATCCATGGAGATTTAACAAACGAATTGTTATGGCTGAGCTTCGGCCATTGGCTGGAGATCCTCCACTGCTTTCCTTGTTGGCACTTCCTCCACCACAAACAACAATCACGACAACCACATTTCTTTCTCCAAATTACTCCATTCCAAACTTTTAGAAATACTTCCAAATACAGAAAAATATACACTGGAATACAATGAAATATGGTTGATTGTTTAAGAAATATAAAATTGTAGTATGTGTATATACAATGGAATACAATAAAATATATCAGAAACTGTTTAATAAATTAGAAATACATTAAAATACAACGAAATATACTGAAATAGTACACTGAAATATACTCAAACATTTTATCAAACACTTGGTGGACATGAAGCTCCACAACTCTCATCAGAGGTGGAGTATGCGTTGGATTCATACCAGAGGGGCGGTAGAATAGCGCCATTATCAGTGAGAGAAGGGAATTAGCAATATTTTACAAATCATCATCGCCTCTTTCAAGCCACCGATTATACTCACCAGGCACCAGCACCACTTCCACCAACTCCACCGGCAGCATTCAATGCTCAGGCGGAAGCATTAAAAAAAAAAAACCTTTGAACGATATGTAACAACAATGAAGAAATTGCACGGATTGCCCTTCAAAAGGAGCTGAACTTTAATTTTTGCATTTCAAATGCCAAATAAGTTGTTTATAATACTCCCTCTGTTAAAACAGATCTGGGAGTGAGATAGGTAACAGAGAGAGAGAAAGAGAAGGGTGAGAGAGATAAAGAGAGGGGTGAGATCTCATGGACCGTGTATTTAGGGATAGAATAGCTAATGGACCGTTTATTTAGGAGATGATGAAACAAAGTAATTGAAATATAGTTGGGTAGCTATGAAATGTAATTTTAGAATAATATAGCTGCTAAAATTAAATATTAAATAAGCTAGTTATTATTCATAATTAAGTTTTAGGGATAACCATGGCAAGTAAATTTTCCTTTTGTTTTCTATTACAGAAACAATAGAAAGTTAAAAGTAAAATAAAAGAATTAGACAAGGAACTATAAAGAAATTTTATTTCTTCTGATGTATTAAATACATGAAATGAAAAGAAAGTTAACTATTTTTATATATGCAAGAGTTTGCCCTTGTAGAAGAGCCAATTCCATTTTTCTTCAACTCCAAATTAAATAGGCAATGACCTTGCAATATTGTCAATGGTCACTTCCTTTCAAAAATGTCAAATGGCCTTTTAAGTTTTAATAATCAAATGACCAACTTAAGAGGCGAAAAAAAAAATAGCTTGCTAGATCTTATTACTTTAGAAATGTACATTCACATTTTAATATTATTTGCATGACTTCTCTTGAATGTCCGCTAATTATTCGACAATATATCTCGTAAAAAATCCTAATAAAAGAAAAGGAATTCATGAATATGGCAACACATTTTGTTAGCTCTCTCATTGAGAACCTACTAGGAAAATCTAGTACTCCTTTAAGACAAGACTTTAGAAATGTACATTCACATTTTAATAGCGAAGGAGACTGACATTTTGTATTGAATTATTTAATTATCTTATCATAAGTAGTATATCAATTGCTCATCCTTGTTCGTCTTAACAAGGTGCGCACCTCGTTAGGACAAACAAGAATGAGCAATTCCACGCAGAGCAGCCAGCGAAAACTAGCATGGAAGCATCGGAAGAACACTTTCCCCAATAAAAGGACTCCTATGTATTTCTCCGACATACACATTTTTTATATATATTTTTTTCTATTGCATTGGAAGAAAAAGAAAATAAAAGAGAAAAGATGATAGTGAAAATTGAATCATTATTTTCTGTGATATACTCTCACCAATGCCATTACTATTAATTAGAGTATTTACTAATTGGTGATTCAACATCCATGCATGCCGTAGTCGTCTCATACTATACGTTTAATCATTCATTAAAGTACTGAACAAGACCTTATCAAATTGTGTGATATTCAATCAAAGTAATTTTGGACTTTAATAAGAAAGAAATAAAGAGAGAAAGCACCGACCAAATTCCATGAAAATGTCAAACCTTACTTCACTCTTACTCCACAAATTCCACATGCTAGGGACCTAGGTATGAGCACATATATACAAATTAAATAAGTTATACTAGTCTTCATCTTTGATTATTTTTTTCCTCGTTTGAAATTTCTACCCTTTCCGTTTCATATATGGTGGCATAAGCATTTGACTGAAAATTGAGTTATAAAAAGAAAAACAGATTTTTTGCATATATTATAAGTATCCATAGAACTTAAGTTTTAAGAATGCCACTAAGGGTAAAAATATGTATAAAGTTTGAAGTAAAAAATTTCTAAATATAGAATTGTTGGCTTCATTCTAACTTTTCGACTAGATTAAAAAAAAAGAGTATCATATAAAATGAAACAGACAAGCAGTCAAAATGCTAGCACTTCATTACTTAACAAGTACTCCAGCTACATTAACAACATAACAAAATTACCAAGAGCTAGCTATTATAATTAGTTTATGTCCAGAGAGACTCTCTCTTTACAGGGTCTTGCATTATAGAACTGCTAGAAGATGCAAAGCTTAGGTACTGCTGCAGATTATTATTGAAGTTATTATTATTAATCGAGTTATTATTACTTGTTGAAAATGGTGATTTATCTTCTGGTTCCATTAGAGTTGTTGGCAAACTTGGAACAGGTTCTTGCTGCATCTGGATACATAGTATCTCTGCTTGGGCTACAGCCAATTGCATTTGTAACTGAGATACTTGATTTTGTAGAAAAGAGATGGCACCTACACATCCATATACAGGGTCTCTAACTCTTGCATTTGCTTCATACACCAAACTGCTAACTGCATCTGCTCTCTGTTGTATTGGAAGTTCCTGAAATATAAATGTAAACCAAGAAAAGGATGTTTAAAAATTGTAGCATACATATATAACTAGTAATGGCGGAATTAAGATTTTCACTAATAAGGGGATTCACAATATAAAAAAGTAAACCCCAAAAAAGCCAAGAGGATTCAACATCTACTATATATACATAAAAAATAAGTTTGACCATATATATATATATAATTTTAATTTTCCGCGAAAGTAATTCACATGAACCCTTGTGCCCCTAGCTTTGCCTCTATATATAACATGAAGAAACCGCCCCTCTATATGACCATTTGGCATCGAATTTTTGGTCATATCAAGTTCATTTTTGGTTTTATGCGGTATTTGAAACCTACTAACCAACTAATCCAGATTTGCTCTGTAAGGACACCAAAAGGTGAAGCACTCCTTGCCAGGTCATTTTCATGACTTGAACCTATGACATCTAGTTAAGGATAGATGGGATCTACATTTCAAGTTCAGAAAATACTTCTAAAGCGTTTTAATTTTTCTGACTACTTCAACAATGGTTTTGGATAAATTTAAGGTTTCTTTTTTTAAGAAAAGGTTACATATCCTACTTGCAAACTCACAAAGGGTTTCTTCATTCTTGTTCTTTTGGGTTGGTGTACTACATTACTCATAAGAAGGATTTGTTTTTTTTTTTGTAAAGGGTGAGAAGAAAGAGAAGTACCTGCAACATCTTGCTAACATTGCTAGAACCAAACACCTTGTGAACAATGGCAAACTTGTGGGGATCATCAGGAGGGAAGTAAGGGGCAAAGATGCAGTCCTTGGCGCAACGACGCCTTAACAATTTGCAAGAAGCACAAGGAGAACTTCCTGTTCCCATTTTAGTGCCAAAAAGACAACTTGAACAAAGAGAATGAGAATTAAGGAAGAGAGATATGATATTGTAGTAGCTAGGACAAAGTGTAGTTTGGAAGAGAATGAGCTGAGAACCTATTTATAATGCTTTAGAAGGAGTTACTGTTGTATAGAATGCATTAATAAATAAAATATTATGGACACTTAGACAGAGTTATTTAATACCTGTGCTGGAGAGAGCTAGTAGCAGGTATCTCATGAAATTAGTCGAGGTACACGCAAGCACATGGTTGGAGCTAGGGGGAGGAACATCCAAACCCTCTTCACCAGAAAATTACATTGTGTGCCAATTACACTCCCCTTGGCTACTACGTGCATGTATAAATTTTGTTATTCTCTTAATTCCTCGGTAGAAATTCTGTCTCTACCACTAGGTGAAAGCTGGCCCGAATACCACGCATATAAAAAAATATTGTGGACACTTCCAATCCTAAGGTCCGTTAAATATTAATCATGTAAAATTGGCATCATAAAGTTGGATTTTCACGGATTTAGAAAACAAAACATTTCGAGCTTCATTTTGTTACTCTTTGAGTTAGTTTAAGTACAATTAATAAAGAAAAAAGAGAATTAAGGGTGAGAGGTTGTACATATATGTCCACCGCCAAGATGCGTTAAAGGTTGGCAACTAATAATTCAGTTTGATCAATTTCCACGTTATTGTTTGACTCGTATGTATATTTGAGAGATCTATACTTATAGCTATATACTAGTAGTAATAAATAATGAAGGTTGCAAATGAAATGTTTTTAAAGAATAGTAGAAGACGTGTTTTTTAAAGACTAGAGTACTAGATAAGACAAGGGCAATAAATTCATGGGAGAACAACTAGGGTTAGGGTTTATCAAAATGGTGAGTAACGATGCAAAAACCCTAGCCCCGAGCAAGAGCAAAAGATGAGCTCGACGTGAATGTTTGTTGGCGGACATTCACATAGAAACATAAATTTTTTGTTAGTGACTATGTCTTTCGTCTTTCTTGTAAACCGCCATACTCCTTGGATGAAAATTGGGAACAAATTGCCTAGAGTTAACCTTTAAGAAACTAAACATAAGTATTTCTTAAGATTATCATTGTTATTATTATTATTATTAATATTATTATTATTTTCTCCGTCCTAATTTATGTGATATTTGTTTTTTGATATTCAAACTATATAAACATTGACCAACATTTCAAAATGTATTTTCATCATATTGACATGATAAGAGTCGCAGCTCATCATATTGACATGATAAGAGTCGTAGCTCATCATATTTTTCGTATAATTTTTAGATATTTGAATTTTAATTTTAAAATATTAAACAATCCAACTTATCCCCAACGATTAGTCAAATTGACTCCGGGAAAACGAAAAGTACCACATTAATTGAGATGGAGGATGTACTATATATTCACGATGGTGTAAATAATTATAAGGGTGTTTGCTTAATGTTATAAGCTGGCCAAACTGGTTTATAAGCATTTTTTTAAAAAAAATTATCTACGCGTTTGGTGAATATATTAAAAGTGTTTATAATTGTTCCAAAACCAGTTATACGCCATAAGTTGATCATCTCTAACTTATGGTTTTATGATTTAGAAGCACTTTTTGTTTGACTAAACCTTTTACAATGTCCTCATTAACTTTTGTAATCTTCGAAATACTAGTCTTAAACCCTATATAACTCTTAATTATATGTTTTGATATTTCTGTCATTCGACCTTTTTAATGTAAAATAATTTTAGATTTATGTCTTTTGTAAATAGCTCTAAGGACATCTTAGTTATTTTAAGAAAAAGTGTTTCTCAACAGTTTTTCACCAAACACACTAATGCATATTTTCAATTTAGCATTTCTTTCCAAATATGTGGACTAATTGCAAAATCAACTTGCAAAAGTTGGTAAATGACTTGCTACCGTCGTAAAAAAAACATTAATAGTGTAAAAGCTTTTTACATTCTCAGTTATATATAATACACCTAAATCCTTCATATATTTCCTTTTTTCCTTTCACCCTCCAGCCAACCCACCTCCCCTGCTTTTTTTTTTTTTTTTAAAAAAAGGACAAATTGATGTTACCAGAAAACATGAGTCATCAACAAATTTTTTAGTAGGCAAAAGAAGCCCGAGTAAGACAATTACTAGTGTATTGAAAACTCAAAATACTAATTGAACATCGGCGCAAATCAAGTGGGGAAACTTTTTTTTTCTTTTCTAATTTTCCACATTTTGACAATTTAAGGTTTAATTTGTGTCGATTGACTTGTCCTCCGTCAACGAACATTATTTTGACATTAATAAGAAATTGTTTAGGCTGCAAACCATGTGTTTACGCTGTTTAATCTATAAAATATGACGTGCTTAAGACAAATTCCAAGCTTAATAATCAGCCCATATAATCAAATACACGTCCAGCATTTAATTTCTTCTCATGTATGATGTATAGTAAAGGCTGGAAAAGCCATCAGTCACCTCTACATATACGAAATGTTATTTTTGAGAATATTTCGCAGAACTATTTAATTGAGCTAAAATCTTGTTGATCCGATAGATTCGTTTTTCCAAGTTTAAAGAGAGGGTGTGTGCACTCTTATTAGATGTTTGGACATGCGATTTCATCTCATGAGATGAAATCTCAAATCATCCAAAAAGGCATGATTTTGGATTTCAAATCATAATTTCAAAATTTTAAATGAAAAACTTGACCCATAAGTTTATATTTTGTAAAAAAAGACTCATAAGTTGGTAGATATTTTTAACAATTACTCCCACCAACCTCATTAACTTCTACTAACCGTTATTTATGTTTGTACCATGTGAGTGGATTATATTAAAGGGTAGTTACATTACTATTCATGTTAAATTTTCCTTTTGTTTGAACTAAAGTTTAATCAATTGTTGTTGTATTTTTTAGAAGACCTTCTAGTAGCGTATTAATTTTATTATGAACTATGGCTTGCTCATGTGGTAAGATTGTATAAGAATTGAGAAAGTTTGATAGTTTTCACAACTTAAGGGGTTTTTATGTCTATAAGAAAATATACAACTTAAGAAATCCAAATTACATGTCCAAACATGATTTCATCTCATGGTTTCAAATCATGTCTAAACCAAACGACTCCTAAAGTTTCTTCTCTTAGATCGGGTACACATCCGTCTTCCCTTTAAAGAAGAAAAGAGGTATAAATATTTACTCACAACAACTGTTTATATCAAATCATATTAACTTAATCACTAGAATTAAAGTAATCTAGTAAGTTAAGAATGCATATTAATTAATCCCAGGATAATTTTGTTTGCGAACCAAACGACCCCTAAGTACTAACGCATGTGTCTATTGATTCAGTGTAAATACCAGATGCGAGAAAGTTCAAGGTGAAAACTTACCTGCATTAGTTGTTTACATTGAACCAAGAAATGCATTTCATGTGTTTGTATATAGACTTCTGTCATTTAATTGTGGCTAATTCATATTCTCAGTTCATTGAATCACTTAAGCTTAGTAAGTTAATTTACTTCGGTGTATACGCTCCGTCTGTGTACGTATTTACCCTTTTTCAAGAGCAAGAATTGGAAGGTTTAGAAACTTTTTGGCGGATTAATAATTTTTCATTACGTCCAATTTAGTACCATCTCTTTCACATATTCTAAGAGTTCTAAAAGTTGGATATTTCCTTCATTTTTACTCTTCAACCTTAACCGATGAACAACATCTCTCTTCTTCTACCCTCAAGGCAACTGAATAATCCAATGTATCAGCAAATCTAATATTTTCCATACCATTTCTCGATAAGATATAGATTGGAAAAAACAATTATAATATTTTAATTTGGGGAGGGGAAAAATGAAACAATGACTTCGGAACAAACAACCAGCTACCAAATATTAATGAAAACCAGTTAATTAGATCCGACGCAAAGTTGAAATAACTGTTGCAAACAAACATTGTAGAAGACCAACATGAAAATAAAAGAAGTATAATTATACGATAGTGCAGTGGTAACATGCACAACATTAAGTAATTTAAGCTGTTACAACTTACACATCTGCTTCACCATTAATTAAGTTGGGATGAAAATGAAAAGATTCTTTAGCAGTATGGCTTAGCAAGACATATAATTAAAAAAATCTTCATCAACTTATTAGAGCAAATGTATCACGAGGTTTCTGAAATGATACACCATAAACAATAAGAGTTGAAGAACCCTAAGCTTCGATTCCCACTCTTGAGCATTTAATGCTTTCCACATGATTCCAAACTTGCTATCTTCTATTCCGAGAAAAACACCCCTCTTTCCCAGCTAGTAAAATGCAATTGAATAATTCCTCCGATACAAAATAAGTGTACACTTAGCATTTTCATTTTGATTCAAAATAAGTGTTCACTTACATAATTAAGAAGGAACTAATTATGTTCTTCCAAATTTACCTTATTCAGATAAGTGAGTTTTTATGTACTAATCAAGAAACTATATCGATTAGGTAGTATTTAATTAAAGGTATTTTAATCAAAATACTTATTTTTTCTAGAAGTTAAATATTTTCTTAAGGGGTGTAAAAAAGATTAATTGGACATTAATTTTGAACAGGAGGGAGTATATAATTATCATATCCAATTTTCTATGTTCAACTGGTCTAGTAACCAAATCACTTTTCCTTCTAAGAATAAAAATAAGTGATGGGTCCCCCACCTACTCACCCACCCCTTCATAGTGTTGAATTGTATTTATCTCATAGAATACAAACTTTTTCTTCTATTTCAGTTTCCAGTTTCGAATTTTTCAAAACAGTAAATTCTTAGGAAGAAGAGACGTGGTCGACAGGATGAGAACCTTGTAAATATTGTTTATGGGGGTAATAGCATAATCAGTTTTTGAAGGTGATGAATAAAGAAAGAGTAAAAAACAGACATCTTCAGTACGCTCTTAGAGAAAATAAAAAACATGCGAGCTTCAATGCATCCATTAATTGCACTTGGTGATATGGAAGATTCGATTATTGGGAAAATGGCTGTTTTCTTATTTATTAAATATTTTCTTTTTTACTTTTTGTTTGCTTTTGGTCAGACTCTAGAATGGTGGAAATTCAAGGCTTCGGGTTCTGTTTAACACTAAAATTTTGGAAAGAAAACGAAAAAACAAACAAACAAAATGTGGCAAACATTTTAGTGAGAATCAATTCCCTGAAACTCTAAGATTTTTAATTTGGTTTTCCCAAAGAGAGTTAAGTCAGAGCCTAAGATCATTCGCATTCGGTAGAGGATTCATCGCATCATTCTTACTGGAGTCACATCCAGAATTTTTGAGTCCGGCGTCAAAATGACACTTTTTTGGACCTTGAAGACAAAAATGATATGTCTTCTTTTTTTTATACCAAAAGGGGCTTTTTGTTGGTTATCCAACGAAATGTTAACCCCATTTAACATTTTCGTCAAATGTTAAAAAAAAAAAATTGTATTTCGTTACATACCTGGCGAAATAAAAAAAAATTATTTATGTTTTTTTTTTTTGTATTTCGCTAGGTTACTAGCGAAATGTAATTCATTTTTTTTTTTTTAAATCCACTTTTTCGTGTGTTTTTTTTAAGTTTTCTAAAATAAAATTATGAAAATATAAATTTTTTAGGACACAAAAAAATTAATTTTCCTGATTTATTGTTTCAGATATTTTAATTAATTAAAAAAATTCAATTTTTCATTTCAAGACATAACTTTATTTTGAATATAAATCTAATTCAATTAGATAAAAACATAGTTACAAAATATAGGAGAAAGAGTAGTTGTAATTTGGTGAAACATTAAACAGTCATAACTTTGCGCTCGGATATTCGATTTATGCAAAAAAAAAATGATTTTGCATATTTTTCCGAAATCTAGCGGCGCAAACTGCCATAAGGCGGTTTGGCCGGGCCGATTTTCTAGAAAACCTCTTTTTTCCCTTCCAATTTTAATTTTCCCCCAAATTGGCGGGAAATTTTCAGTTTTCTTTACTTATAATATGATGATGCGCAATAGACTTCAACATAAAAATTTCGGAGTAATGTAGCTGTGAATGTCAATTTCACTTATGTGGTTTCAATTTTTGAAAATAAAGCTGACTAATTTTCTCGACATATAAAGTTCTAAAATAACCTTACAAAAATATAACACTTAAACCTAAAGTTTCCAAAACTACTGCAGTAAAATACTGCTTTATACAAAAAATAATCTTTAACGTAGTATTTTACTGTGTTATTGGACTTAACCGCGCCGTTACAGTTTAGTTTTCGAGAAAAGGATCAAAATAGTATATTACATTTAGGTTTGGACCTAAAACTATATACGTTCTCTTACATGGAGCATTATGTTTGCATAAGTGGTGTGTTTTTAGTCAACTCTCAAATATTTTGTTAAAAATTTAACAGAAACTGGCAAAAATGCTCCTGAACTATTAGAAAAGGTCTAAAAATACCCTTCATTCATCTATTTTGCTACGAATACCCCTCAATTCAACTTTTTGGCTCATTTATGCCCTTTGACTAACGGTCAATACTATTTTTTTTAAAAAAAAAATATGTAAATTATGATATTTTATTACTGGATTTTTTTTTTTTTAAATCTGGAAAATGGTTTTTTTAGAATCAGGAAAAATGAATCTGAAACAATAAATCAGGAAAAATGAATCTGAAACAATAAATCAGGAAAATTGATTTTTTTGTGTCCTAAAAAATTTATATTTTCATAATTTTATTTTAGGAAACTTAAAAAAAAACACACGAAAAAGTGGATTTAAAAAAAAAAAAAAAAAAAGGAAACAAAATGAATTACATTTCGCTAGTAACCTAGAGAAATACAAAAAAAAAATTAAAAAAAAATTGTATTTCGTTAGGTAGGTGGCGAAATACAATTTTTTTTTTTATTTTTTTTTTGTATTTCGCCACCTACCTAACGAAATACAATTTTGTTTTCTTTTTTTACGGCAGTTTGCGCGGCTAGATCTCGGAAAAATATGCAAAATCAATTTTTTTTTTGCATAAATCGGATATCCGAGCGTAAAGTTATGATTGTTTAAAGTTTCACCAATTTACAACTACTCTTTCTCCTATATTTTTAACTATGTTTTTATCTAATTGAATTAAATTTATATTCAAAATAAAGTTATGTCTTGAAATGAAAAATTGGATTTTTTTAATTAATTAAAATATCTAAAACAATAAATCAGGAAAATTGATTTTTTTGTGTCCTAAAAAATTTATATTTTCATAATTTTATTTTAGGAAACTTAAAAAAAACACACGAAAAAGTGGATTTAAAAAAAAAAAAAAAAAAAAGGAAAAAAAATGAATTACATTTCGCTAGTAACCTAGCGAAATACAAAAAAAAACATAAACAATTTTTTTTTATTTCGCCAAGTATGTAACGAAATACAATTTTTATTTTTTTTAACATTTGACGGAAATGTTAAATGGGGTTAACATTTCGTTGGATAACCAACGAAAAACCCCTTTTGGTATAAAAAAAAAGAAGACATACCATTTTTGTCTTCAAGGTTCAAAAAGTGTCATTTTAGCGCCGGACTCCAGAATTTTTCAACTTTATGGGTTTGAGGTCAAAATTCTATTATAGTCCATTTGATTTACTGGGTTCAAAACCTATTATTTTTAGTAATTTAGTGAATTATTTAACACACACATGATCTGAGCTAAAGCTATTGTGTTAGGATGAACTTGTATCTATCTGCCCGTGATTCTTCCTATTCAAAACTATGCACGATACTTCCATCTCACATGATTTCTTAATTAGTGATAAATTAAAGAAAGAAGCATCCATTCTATCTCTTTTTTCATTATGTCCTCTTCATTTTATGATTTCTAAAAAGATTTACAAATTCCTAGTTATTTGAGTTAAAATCTCTTACTAAGCCAACTCTCTGATTTTGACTAGTAAGTTATGCCTATCCAATTTGCTGAAGTATAAAAACTGACAAAAGATTCAACTGCGTAGGCACGTGATTGCGTGGAGAGGGGCTGAAGCTAATATCTTGCTGCAAATGTACTCTTTGTTTGTTGCTTAGAATTAATTATAGATTCCCTAAGAAACATATTTTATTTAAGATTTATCACTAGCATGCTAGGATCCTATTGCAGGACCCAGGTTGAGAAGAGACAAGGCAAGCAGTCTGACGTTGTCTCATTTTCAGTAGATATAAACAAACTCTCTTCAATTAGAGGGAAAAAAAAAAGAGAGTGAATAGATGAAACTAGAGGTTCTTACCACAGCAAAAAAAAATTCCTCACTCTTTTCGCAGGCATACGAATAAAAGACCAAATTACTTTTTAAGTTTTAAACATATCGGAGTACACTACAAAAAAATCACTATTTTCCTTTTCAGTGACTATTTCCCATTGAATGTCGGTAGATAAAACCTAAATAGCAGAGTTTTCACATGGAAAAATTAGGAACTTTTCCGGCATTTCAATAGGAACCTGTTTTCCACCATGCGTTTTCCTAGTGAGATTGTTCGGTGGAAATGAGGTATGAAAATCATGTTTTTTCCCACTGAATGTCGGTGGGAAAAATCTCGTTTTCTAGTAGTGGTAATTGATATCGTGCTATATTAATCAAAGTAATTACCTGCCGAGATACTAACCATAAGAAGGGCAGTTGATCTCTTGATCATATTGGTGACTCCCTAATAGTAATACTTCAAAGAAAAATCATTCCTGCACTACCAAATTGTAATTAAAGATGAAATTAAATATGTTCCTCTTTTACTTAGAGGGCAGGGGAAGGAATGCTATTGGCAGAAAGTCCTACCAAGGTATTTGGCACGTCTCCAGTTATTCCATCCAGTTTCAAATGTCGGTATTCATCCAATTGGCGTCTGTGTCGTCTTTTGATTCCATCTTTAAACAGAGTGCTTCCTGAACTTTTAGCTTCCACAGAAATGTAGGATCCTTGTGAGTTCTCCAGAATACTTTTGTTCTTGAAGTACTCTGCTGTCTGCGCCTGAACTAATATACCACTAGAAAGCTTTAGCAATAATGAACTGACAACGATTAACATCCCCCTCACCACCCTTCTAGTTACATGCTCTAAAGGAACACTTTGATGTCATTCCACCAAATTATTGAATTCAATTCACATACATGTCAGGAACATACATGGCAGAACATTAACTATGAAGGAAACAAAGGAGGGGTTTAATGAAACGGAAAAGGGCCAAATATACCCTTGTACTATCAAAAAAGGGCCAAATATACCCTTCGTTATACTTTGGGTCCAAATATACTCCTGCCGTTATACTTTGGGTTCAAATATACCCCTCCACAGTTAAAGTTGACCCCAATCCTACGTGGCATTAATATTTTAATAAAATAAATATTATGTGGCATGCCACCTCACCTACAAACCCAATTTTACCCCTCCCCTTCCTATCTTCTTCCACCACCACCTCTCCCTCTACTATTACCGTCCTTATGCCCACCACCATTAATTATTGGGGAATCCCTGCTACTGTATTGTGTTTCCTTGTAAATCTGAAAGCAAACTTTACTGTTTCATTCCTCTTCTTGTAGAGGGCCACCGAAATAACATTAAAGAAGATCCCACTTGCTAAGGCCATGTTTGGGGGGAGATCCTGCTGACAATTTTACTCTCTTTGTGTCCTCAAGATCTCCTCCTCTTCTTCTTCTGTCTTTCCTTCTGTATAATTGAGTATTTGTACCTGGACCCATTTCATAAGCCATCACGTTCTTTAACAGGAAATTAGTATCCGAAGAATTTTAAAAGGGGATCACTGACAGAACAAAAACTTCATTTTGTCCATATATATTCATAGTTAATGTTAGAACAGGAATCAAGTTATGAGATATAGATGGTGTGCCTTTTGTTGTCTTTTCATTTTTTGCTTGGGAAATATTGCAAGAGTTTCTTTTGAGTTTGTACTCGATAAACTTTACATGGGTTTGTTCCTGTTAATGCTTTAGGCAGGTTGAGATGTGTTTTTTGAGGCAAAATCTATCCGTATGTTCAGTTAATGTTTGCTTTGAAATATTTGAGTATGCAAGAGACTAATATAGATAAGTTATAAGTATCATAGTTTGAGCACTATAAAACACCCAAATTGAAAAAAAGAACATTTTGAGAAGAATTGTTTCTAAGTTCTCAAGTCTCGTCACTAATGATTTTCTCTAGCAAAATACATCACTAGCCTTTTGTGATTCTGTCCAAATTTTGTAAATTAAAGCAAAATGTTATGTTTCTTCGTTTTGCTTTAAAAATTACACCAGCAGCAGCAGGGATTCCCCAATAATTAATGGTGGTGGGCATATGGACGGCAGTACTAGAGGGAGGTGTGGTGGAAGAAGATAGGGAGGGGAGGGGAGGGGTAAAATTGGGTTTGTAAGTGAAGTGGCATGCCACATAATATTTATTTTATTACACAATATTAATACCATGTAGGATTGGGGTCAACTTTAACTGTGGAGGGGTATATTTGAACCCAAAGTATAACGGCAGGGGTATATTTAGACCCAAAGTATAACGAAGGGTATATTTAGCCCTTTTTCGATAGTACAGGGGTATATTTGGCCCTTTTCCGTTAATGAAATACCTGAACATACCAGATTTTGAAGAAGCTGAGGTTACTGCAACATCTTTAAGCTTCTTAATTTTTTCAATTACGAAGTCATTTGCAGGGTCATCTACGATGTTCATCTCAAAGCATAAAAGCGCCTTTTCACACGCCTGAAAAGTAAAAGTCAGAGGCAGATATTAGGATACGCTTACTAGATAACTTCACTAGATTTTTGAATCCATAAGATACACAAAAGTAAATGTACAAAATAGATAGCATCAAGTGAAATACATATGCTCTTTAGTATCGGCAAAGTGTTAAACATGCAATAGTTACGCAGCTAGATTGATCTAATTCCTAGCATAACTTTCACTACATAGATATGTCCATCACAAATTGTCCATACCTATGCTGCTCGGACTCTTAAAAATGCCGACTGGTGCGTGTTGGATCCTCCAAAAATAGTGCATCTTTTGGAGAATCGGACACGGGTACGACAACATTTTTGGAGAGTCCGAGCAACATAGGTCCATACTATATTTCTAAATTAGACAAAGGAGGACCATTGCTGAGGTAGAGGAGGCCAATTATAAGGAGATGCTTTCAGCAAGTGTAATTCCTAATTCAGGATGCAAAAAAATCATACTTAACCTACATCTAACAAATTCTTCCAACAAGAGGCATAGAGATACCAAAGTTAAGTTGATTCTCACAATAGCATCTGAATGTCAGATCAAACCAATTATTCAGTTACCCTAACCCAGATATGAACCTATTATAAAATTCTTTTCTGTCTGATATGCAAACACATACCAAAGGGGAACACAATATGAATTGATAAGAACCTTTAAGCTATGATCACATAAGTAAAGAAATATGACATTACAAGCAGTATTATCATTTTAGAATTAAGTATGACCTTAATGTGCTGTTAGAATAGGTCAGAATCTTACAAAGTGAGCATAGATTTGCAATGGACAGCACATACAAAGAATTTTATTCCTTGCTCATTTGCACATGTATACGAAATATGCTTACAAGTGCCCAAAATATTATTACCAGTTTACCTTGTTTGCAATGGAACAAAAGTCACTTTCAAGTGAATGCTCAGCAAAAGTGAGCCACTCACTATATGAAACAAGAAGCCTCTGATCACTTATAGCTTTCTGCTCTCTCATAAGCAGTGCCTCATATATCAAGGCCAAGCAACTCTGTGCATACCCAATTGTTAAGAGTCACTTGTTTGTAACCAAAACAAAAGGACAATCAAAATTGCTAAAACAGATCCCTACATCATCATCAGTTGTGGTTTCTTAAAGCTTTCACAACATAGGATATGCCTACACTTTGAATCTCCCAAAACGTTTGACACATTTTAACTGAATTTTTGTGTGCATCTTTCACAAGTTTCAAACAGATAATTTAAAGCATTTTGTGATGTATCTAATATCAAATAAGCTTCGACAACTACATCGACATTCTGTTGAAGACTACAATTAACTCTTAAACCTCATGCTCAGTCAAATTGTGTCACATAAAAGAAAAGAACGAGGTGTAGCGCAACAATATACAACGAAAGCTAGCTTTTAAATAAATACGACCATGAGTAATCATATCTTATGTAGGATTAACATTATTCCTTCACTACACTTATTGGATAGTCAGGTTCTCGTGTTCCTAAATATCACTTCTATTGAGTACTTCGTTTTCTCAAACTTTTACCTAAAACAGTTTGTATATACATAAGGAAGGATATATTTCCTTTACAGATACATAACACTACTTTCTCCGGTACACAGTAATCATTGTTTACGTATTTTTCTACTCACATTACCACCAAAAGCACCGCCGCTTGTACAGCTATATAAGTTTTCCGTGTCTACTACTAATACTTATTGAAGTGCATTTGAACACTAAAACTACATAAGAAAATAACTTCCTTAGAACAAAATTACTAACATGAAATATATCTTTCAAAGATAATACAATTACTGAACACAAAAGGCTACAAAATTTCAAGCAGCACTTTTACTTACCACAAATTTCACCAAAATACATGGTTTAATGCATCAGGCTTCAGACTCTCTTTCACTATATGCATTTTAGGAGTTAATTTCACAGACAGCCACTCAACTAACAGTTTTTATCTCAGAAAGTTACTCAACTTTCTTTTGTAACACAAAAGTCAATTCAACTAATGGTAATTATCTCAGAAAGTCACTCAACTATTATCATATTCACCTACAAAGTCACTCAACCAATCTAAGCGATTTTTCCAGTAGATATTGCCGACGTGTAAATTTTTTTAAGCCAAATTTTAAAACATCATCCTACTGAAAACGACTGTTCTCTCCGATTGTAACTAATTGTTTCCAAATAAATAAGCAAAAAGCAAAATCTACCAATTTAAACTCGATAAAGTCAAAGCTGTATATACCTCAGTATCTCCAATGAGATTAAAAACGTGTACTAGAAAATCGACGATCAGAAGCTTATACTCTGTAGATTTTCCAGCGATTTCCTCAATAATGCAGAGAGATTCGTGTCTCATAAACTGTTTCAAAGTATAAACCACTCTGTCCAACGATTTTAAATCGATCGAAGCTAAAACAGACTCGAGAACTCGAAAAATTCCTTCATCGAATCTGCACAAAATTCATGATCAGACAAGTGTATTTTAAATCAGATTTTTATTGATAGATCGGAAATATGATAAGAACAAACCTACGGTTTTCGATTTGGGTTCGGAAAAGGAAGATTTGTTGCGAAACTGCAGTTGACATCTTCACGAGAAGGAAATGAGGGGATGAAGATTTCAAACTGCCCTAATTTATAGGCTTTTCGAATTTTGATTTTTCCGCCTTGTTTTTTTGTTTTGGGTAAATTTCAAAGAGCTCCTTCTTGTTAAATTAACTACACTTTGGTCCCTGTATAGCAGAGGTGACAAATGGACGGGTTGGATCAAACCGTGTTGGGTCAAAATGGGTTAATTTAATGAATGGAAAAGGTCCAGATGTGCCCTTCTACTATATGAAATTGTACAGATATGCCTGTCGTTAAAAGGTGGTCTCACATATGTCCGTAACGTTATTTTTTGGGTAACCCATGCCCTTGATTTAACGGAAATCCCACAAAAATATTGGAGGGCAGATTTGTGTAGTTTCGCATAGTATAGGGGCATATTTGATTCACTGAAATCCCTAAATATTATGCAAAAAACAAAAATATGGAATGCAATGATAGTTTGTGCCATATTTTTGTTTTTTGCCATAATATTTAGGACTTTCAGTGGATCAGATATGCCCCCATACTATGCGAAAATGCACAAATCTGCCCTCCAATATTTTTGTCGGGTTTCCCTTAAATCAAGGGCATGAGTAACCAAAAAAATAACGCTAAGAGCATATGTGAGACCACCTTTTAACGACGGGCATATTCGTGCAATTTCGTATAGTAGAAGGGCACATCTGGACCTTTTCCATTTAATGAATGGGTCAAAACCCAACTCAATCCAAATATACTTGGGTCAAAATAGGTTGGGTCAAGTTGGATTAAAAGTATTTTTTTTTTTGGCACGGATTGCCCTTCAAACGTTTAATTTCTGCCCCTCAAATTTCTGGCCTTTAATTTTTGTCCTTCGCTTAAAAAGGTTATCGAAAATACCCCGAGGTTCTGAGTTCAAACAACGCTCAGTAAAAAAAAAATCACAAGGGAAGACTTTCGAAAAACGAAAAGTGCCAAGAAACTGAATTTAGTGACGAATCAAATCCGATGCTAAACCATTAAAATTCATGCTAATTGATTTGACGACGGATTTTGATTATGATAAATAGATAAGATATAGTTCATTCATACATTCTTTTGATAAGCAAACTTTATTATATCTAGAGATTAATGTCATGATGGTTTCTTTTTTATTTTTGATGATGTAAAATAGCTATGGAATATGTCTATTAATTTTAATTTACGAATTGATTTAAAAAAAAAAAAAAAAGAATCAGACTTTGTCAATGGGTGGAACAAAAGAATTGGTAAGTACATTTTTTTCTTTTGTGTAGTTAGCATTATCTTTTTGCTAGAACAAAAAGGTATCTGTTTTACTCTCTGCCTAAAGAATAAATTAATCCTTAAATTAGTCGATAAAATTACGAATAAGTTGCCAAATAATCCAAAGTGTTGCTCAGACAAAGTAAATCAGTACTCCCTCCATTTTAATCTGTGTGCTGATTTGGAGTAAGAGGGTCAATGTGAATATGAACATAGAATATCAATTTTTTGAAATGAAATTTTTACATTTATAAACTATACAAAATGTATTATAAGTCATAATAGTTAACAATTCAAAATATTTAGAAAAAACAACCTTTGACTCTCCAAGTCATAAACACGTCAATTGAAACAAAGGGGTATTAGCTTTTTCTAATTTTTTGTCAAAACTCCAGGACACAAAAAATGATAAATGGAGTAAGATAAATCATGCAGTGAAATTGGCATAGTTTAAAAAATTAAAACAGTACAAATAAGTTGGTTCTGACTATAAGAAAAACAACTCAATAGAATAGTTCAAGAGGAGAAAGCAAGTAAAGGGCGATGGCGAAAAGCTACCAAACTTGGCATATAAGGGATTGAAGTAGCACCGTAAGTCATAGGAAATAAGCCCAACAGCTTTCCAGTTGCAACATCGAAAAACGTAAAGTCTTCCTTATGTTCATTAATTCCAATCACCACGACCAATTATGGGGTACACAAGCTCTAGATTTAAGGCATATGCAATACTCGGAGCAGTTACAGTGAACTCTTTCTTCCATGAATTTAAGCTACTCAGATCATCATCAATATTATTGTTGGCAACATATACGTTGATCAAGAGGGAGCAAATAGGAACACAATTTATGATTATCAAACAAAGCCTTCCACCCTTTTCTGCTATGCTTGTTACACAATTTTTCGGGCTTTCAATTGGAACCACAATCATATCAAATTCTTCCTTAGTTACATCAAAACAAATGAGAGTTTTTGTCTTAATTTCATCAATTTTATGTCTGTCGGTATAAGTATAAATTTGTGCGTACCAGTATAATGCCCCTTTCACATAGGCAACTGTCTGAACATCTGAAAAACAATGAGGAATTTCTTTCAAAGGCCTCCATGAATGATCAGTTCCAATAGTGAAAACCGAAGGTTTAGTCTCTTTCAAGTTTGTATCATTAAGAACAACCACCTTGTATTCATACGAAAGTGGGCAAAATCCAAAGCCCACAGTTATAGGTATATCCCGCATACCTGTTATATAAGTACCAGTAGAATAAAGCAGAATCATGAAAAGGCTTTGAGAATTGTATGTAGAGTTTAACTTATATACATTGACGGTGTAAAGAGTTTTTACACTAGTATTTCACCCTAAAGATATCTACAGATAACCCTCCATAAAGAGTGTGATTTTGTAATCTTGAAAAGAAAGGAGGCTATCGTGGATAAATGTTGACAGTTGGTGAACTTTGGCTTAAAAAGACTATAAAAGAGCCTTTCCAGGATCCCCACAGAAAATTATAAAACTGAGAATAAATACCTAGATATATATTCTTTGGAGTTGTGAGATACTCTTTAGTGACAGGATTGAAGACATGGAAACAAGCATGATCAAACTGAGACAAAAAAACAGATGAAACCATTCACAGAATTGACCCTCATCATGCGCATCCAAGGAAAAAATTTCTGGCCCAATAGTACATCTTTTGCTGTGTATAAGTGTTTAGTCTTCCAATCTCAGAATTGATGATGATTTTGATCATAACTACTGTGCCACTCCAAGGAAGAAACTCTAACAGAATGTTGATCATCATCGTCCATAGAAATTACAACTGCTTCAAGTTGCGAGAATGATGACGACTTTATTTTGTGCTCAATGTGTGAGTAGGCAAATCTCCCACTATATATAATTGAACACCACAGCATACATACCATCTTTAATTTTTCAGCCAAATCTTGGCCAGGCACTCTTCGTAATATCTCACTAACAACTTCTTTGGGTATAAAAATGACATCTTGCTTTTCCTTTCCCTTGCTTCTTTTGGATAACTGCATTCTTTCTTTCTACAGTCCCTACTAATCCAGACAGAATAAGGTCAGGCATTTAAATAATTGACTATTAGTTCATCGATAATAACAAAACAAATAATGATAAAGTTCTGTTCTTGCACTTCTGCAACTAAATTTATTGTCAACAAGAAACAAAATAAACATCTGAGAACGTTTTCACACAAAAATATTGAAATCAATCATTTAAATGATTAGTATAGACTGAAGTTTGAAGAAAGTTTTCCACTTTTCCGGTTACAAGTGTTTGTTGTGCCAAACCACTAAATACACCAACGAAATGGACGTAATGACACTCCATCCAATTAATTTAGTAAAAATGAACAATTTCATCATTTGCCTGTAAAAAATATATTTTGGCAAGATATGCTAGGTTAAAAATGTCATAAGATATATATAATTAAGTAAAGAGGCAAAAAGTACTTTCTTTTTGAAAGGATATATATAAAAGAGAACGGTTGTCAAGGAAATAAATCAAATGTAAATATACAAAACAAAGCAAAGAATCACCGAACCTTGCAAATCAAATTCTAGAAATAGCTTTGTCTTGTTCCAGTCACAACTTAATTCTTATATCTGCAAGGAATCGAAATGGATAGTTTAGTAGTTGGAGCATATATATTAAGTAGAATTATTTTCCATCCAAAGAGAGATCAGATTTCGATATTATGCAGCTTAAATCTCAAGTTTTAAGTAATGAAAAAACATTGCAACCTCTTCTATCCCTACTTTGGTGGAAGTAGATAATTCAATGTGATCCTAGCAAAGCAAAAGAATAGGTCTTCCTTCTGAATGTGTAAACTAGGGAAAAATAAAATAAACAACAAAGGAGTTCTAATTAAGTTTGAAAATTAAAAATGCAGAAATATTACTTGTATAAATACGGAGTCTATGATGAAAAATACCGAATTTATTTAATTTTGTTTAGAAATGTAAAAATGAAAAAAAAAAAATGTAGAGATTCACGGGCATATGTAAGGAACAAATTTCTTGGTATCGTGCAATTGTATTGTGCTACAATCAGAGTATCTTTTCTTTTTCTTTTGGGTGGAAAACAATCAGAGTAATCATCCACAGTAAAGATTGTACTAACCACATGGAAGAGCAGTTGATCTCTTTGTCAACTTGTCCGATATGTCATACTTCAAAGAAAAATCATTGCTGCACTACCAAACCATAAGTAAAATCATTGCTGCACTACCAAATCATAAGTAAATGATGAAACTAATATGCCCTTTGTTTCTTACGGCAGAGTAAGGAATGATATTATTGGCAGAATCTACCAAAAAATTTGGCATGTCTGTTTTAATATTCAATTTCAAATGTTGGTGTTCATCCAATTGGCGTTTGTGTCGTCTCTTGATTCCATCTCTAAACAGAGTGCTTCCTGGATTTTTAGCTTCCGCCAAATTATAGAATTCAATTCACATATCCACTCCAATGATTAGACTGTGACATATCAAGAGTATCCAAGGGAAGACATGATGAGAACCTTTAAGCTATGATTTGGAACTAGTCCTTCACATCATCGCATGCACCTAAATGAAAAACGTACGAGCAGTAGCTTCAGTTTTAGAATTAACTCCGACCTTAACATGCCAGTAGCGTGTAAAGAATTCTAAGTTAAAGGTCAAAATTACAAAGTGAGCTTAAATTTGCTAAAGCCAGCAAATACTAAAATTTTTATTTCGTACCAATTTCCACATGTAATATGCTTAGAAGTGCCCCATTTATTGACAGAAGTTTACCTTCTTTGCGATGGAACAAAAGCCATTTTCAAGTGAATGCTCAGCATATGACTGGTTTCTTTTTGCTCTCTCACAAGCAATGCCTCAATCTCAAGGCCAAGCACTCTGTGGATACCCAACGGTTAAGATCACGAGTTTGGAATCATCAGTTGTGGTTTCTTAAAGCTTTTCACACCATAGGATATGCGTACCACTTTGGATCCCCAAAATGTTTGAGACACTTTAACATCTGATAAATTTTGTATATGCATCTTTCACAAGTTTCAAAAAGATAAATTTAAGCCATGATGTGATGTATCTAGTATATTAAATAAACTTCAACAACTACATTGACATTCTGTTGAAGACTACAACAACAACAGCAGCAGCAACAACATCCGTTGAAGAATACAGTTAACTCATAATCTCATGCTCAGTACAATCATCAAATTAATTTAATCTTCTAACTGCTTCAAAGAAAAGGACGAGGTGTACAGTAATAATCTACCTTGAAATCTAGACAATTATTACATGAATATGGCCATGAATCATCAAACTAATTTATTCTTCTAACTGCTTCAGAGAAGTTTAATTTAAGCAATCAGGTATATAGTATCAGATTAGTATTATTCCTTCATTACACGTATTGGATAGTCAATGGTTCTCGTGTTCCTATATTTGCTTCTACTGAGTGTGGAGTCCAGTCACCTATCCCATATTTTAAGAAAGGAAGATTTTTCTTCTTTTGACAAATTATACATTGACAACAATTGTGGACTTGGCTAACAAGCCAATTTCTTTGTTCACATTTTCATGATGTAAGCGCTTACCTCATCATAATCGTGATGTAAGCGCTTACCTCACCATAGGAAATTCATTCCTATAAATAGGCAGCTTATGGTTCATTTGTAACACACCAAAATCTCAAACAATACATTTGAGTGAGAGCAAAGTGAGGTATTCCCTAGACTGTAAGAAAATAGTCTGTGAAGAAAAATAGAGTGTGAGTGATATTGTAGTGAGGTGGGAAAATCAAAAGAGTGTTATTTCTTTTGAGGGTATAGTGGTCTTAGGAGTATTTGTACTCGTTACTACACAGTGTAAAATTCCTTACTATAGTGATATCAGCTGCTCCTCTTGGCCGTGGTTTTTCCCTTATTCAGAAGGGTTTCCACGGAAAATCTTGGTGTCATTATTGCTGCATTTTATTCTTGCTGATTTAACCATAACTTAGTGTTCCGCGTTTATCACTAATACCGTGAATATTATTTTTGCGGATCTATTTTATTCCCATCAAGTGGTATCAGAGCCAAGGTTCTGTCTGAGTATGCTCTGTGGTTGCAGCACAGTCTGAACTTCCACATCAGAAAAGAATTACTTTGGTCTTCGAATAAAATAGTATTTGTATTTGTGATAAACGATGGAAGCCAACACTAGTAGAATGGTTACTTTGAGTGACGTAAATTATGCCATTTGGAAGGGCAAAATGGAAGATTTGCTCTATGTCAAGAATTTTCATCAACCTGTCTTTGGAAATAAAAAGCCTGATAATAAATCAGATGAAGAGTGGAATTTGTTGCATCGGCAGGTTTGCGGCTTTATTAGACAGTGGGTTGACGATAATGTGTTGAACCATATTTCTGGAGAGACACATGCTCGGACCCTATGGGAGCATCTTGAAAGTTTGTATGCTCGAAAAACTGGTAATAACAAGATGTTTCTGATAAAGCAAATGCTGGGTTTAAAATACCACGATGGTTCCGCAATGACAGATCATCTGAATATTTTTCAGGGGATCATGAACCAGTTATCTGCTATGGGTATTAATTTTGATGAAGAAATTCAAGGCTTGTTTCTACTTGGTTCCCTACCAGATTCTTGGGAAATTATTAGAACTTCATTATCAAATTCTGCTCCGGATGGTGTGATCTCTATGGATCTTGCCAAGAGCAGTCTTTTAAATGAAGAGATGAGAAGAAAATCTCAAGGTTCCTCCTCATCAGATGTCTTGGTGACTGACACTAGAGGGAGAGGCAAGAATCGTGGTTCTCAAAATAGAGAACATCATAGAAGCAAATCCAGAAGCAGACTTAAAGATATTGACTGCTATCATTGCGGGAAAAAAGGGCACACAAAGAAGTTCTGCCGGATTTTGAAAAAAGAGAATAGAGAAAAGGAGGAAAAGAAAGAAGATGGCAATCGTGTTGCCGCTGTCACTACAGAAGATCTTGTTACTGTCTTTGATGCGGATCTGATAAATATTGCTTGTGATGAGTCAAGCTGGGTTGTGGACAGTGGTGCCGCATCTCATGTGACATCAAGGAAGGAATTTTTCTCATCCTATACTCCGGGTGACTTTGGAACTTTGAGTATGGGTAATGAGACTGTATCCAGGGTGGCTGGTGTTGGAACGATTTGTTTGAAAACTAGTATTGGAACTAAACTAGTTTTAAACAATGTAAAGCATGCACCTGATGTTCGTTTGCACTTGATCTCTGTTGGTGTTTTGGATGATGAGGGATATGTCAGTACCAATGGTGCTGGAAAGTGGAAGCTTACTAAAGGTTCCATGATTGTGGCTCGTGGCGAAAAGCGTCGTGGTCTATACTGGACTACGGTCTCTACCTGTGTTGATATCGTGAATGCAGTTGAGAGCAATAGCTCTTCAACGTTATGGCATAAGAGGCTTAGCCACAT
The DNA here is from genome assembly GCF_019175385.1 of Lycium barbarum. Lineage (NCBI taxonomy): Eukaryota > Viridiplantae > Streptophyta > Magnoliopsida > Solanales > Solanaceae > Lycium > Lycium barbarum. The sequence continues at coordinate 168,098,092 of NC_083337.1, forward strand.
TAGCGAGAAAGGACTAAATGTTCTGGCCAAAAAGAAATTATTGTCAAATTTCGAAAGTGCTAAATTAGAAAAGTGTGAGCACTGCTTGGCTGGAAAACAAAATAGAGTTTCTTTCAAGTCTCATCCTCCTTCAAGAAAGACAGAGTTGCTTGAGTTGGTGCATTCAGATTTATGTGGTCCAATGAAGACAAGGACTTTGGGTGGTGCACTTTATTTTGCTACCTTTATTGATGATTGCTCAAGGAAACTTTGGGTCTACGTCTTAAAGACTAAAGACCAAGTGTTGGGTGTCTTTAAGCAGTTTCAGGCCTCAGTTAAAAGAGAAACTGGAAAGAAGCTGAAGTGTATTCGTACTGATAACGGTGGTGAATATTGTGGACCGTTTGACGAATACTGCAAGCAACAGGGTATCAGACACCAGAAGACTCCTCCTAAGACTCCTCGGCTTAATGGTTTAGCAGAGAGGATGAACAGGACCTTGATGGAAAGAGTCAGATGTTTGCTTTCTGAAGCAAAGTTGCCGAATTCCTTTTGGGGTGAGGCTTTATTGACCGCTGCACATGTTATTAATCTATCCCCTGCGGTTGTTTTGCAAAGTGATGTTCCAAACAGAGTTTGGTATGGAAAGGATGTTTCCTATGACCACTTGAAAGTGTTTGGTTGTAAAGCTTTTGTACATGTGCCTAAAGATGAAAGGTCGAAATTAACTGCCAAGACAAGGCAGTGCATCTTCATTGGTTATGGCCTTGATGAGTTTGGTTACAGGCTATATGATCCAATTGAGAAGAAGGTTGTGAGAAGCCGTGATGTTATCTTCATAGAGGATCAAAACATTGAAGATATTAACAAAGCGGAGAAGATAAAATCTTCAAGTTCTGAAGGTTTAGTTAATCTTGATCAAGTTCCTCATACAAATGCTAATGAAGTTGGTGGGCTCGATGACGATGGTGATGCCCAGAATCATGTTCCAGATCAGCATGTTGATGATGATAACGATGCTGCTATTGATGAAGTAGATGCTCCTACTAATGAAGTCGTGGAAGAGTCAGATATTCCACTTAGAAGGTCTACTAGACAGCATGTTCCTTCTTCCCGTTATTCACCTAATGAGTATGTATTACTCACTGATGGGGGAGAACCTGAATGTTATGAGGAGGCCATGGAAGATGAGCACAAGGATCAATGGATTGAAGCCATGCAAGATGAGATGAAATCTCTGCGTGAGAACCATACTTATGAGTTGGTGAACTTGCCTAAGGGCATGAGAGCTTTGAAGAACAAGTGGGTGTTCAAAGTTAAAGCCGAAGAACACAGCTTGAAGCCCAGATACAAAGCTAGATTAGTTGTTAAGGGATTTGGTCAAAGGAAAGGTATTGACTTTGACGAAATATTTTCTCCTGTCGTGAAAATGTCCTCCATTCGGACAGTTCTTGGTTTGACTGCTAGTCTTGATTTGGAGATTGAGCAGATGGATGTGAAGACTGCTTTTCTTCACGGTGACTTAGAAGAGGAGATTTATATGGAACAACCTGAAGGCTTCAAGGAAAAAGGTAAAGAAAATCTTGTATGCAAACTCAAGAAGAGTTTCTATGGATTGAAGCAAGCTCCCAGACAGTGGTACAAGAAGTTTGAGTCTGTTATGGGGGAGCAAGGCTACAAGAAGACTTCTTCAGATCACTGTGTGTTTGTACAAAGATTTTCTGATGGTGACTTTATCATCCTTCTGCTATATGTGGATGATATGTTGATTGTAGGCAAAAATGCTTCCAGGATTGACGAGTTGAAGAAACAGTTGAGTAAGTCTTTTGCAATGAAAGACTTGGGTCATGCTAAGCAAATTTTGGGCATGAGAATTACTCGTTCGAGAGATGAAAAGAAGCTTTATTTGTCGCAGAAAAAGTACATAGAACGTGTACTAGAGCGCTTCAATATGAAGAGTGCTAAGTGGGTTAGCACACCTCTTCCTGGTCATCTGAAATTGAGCAAAAAGATGTGTCCTACAACAACAGAGGAAAAACAGAGAATGGCCAAGATTCCTTATTCCTCTGCCGTCGGAAGTTTAATATATGCAATGGTATGCACTCGACCAGATATTGCTCATGCAGTCGGTGTTGTTAGCAGATTTCTCGAAAATCCAGGGAAAGAGCATTGGGAAGCTGTGAAGTGGATACTCAGGTATCTAAGAGGAAGATCAGATGAATGCTTGTGTTTTGGAGGATCAAATCCAATTTTGAAGGGCTATACAGATTCTGATATGGCAGGTGACCTTGATAACAGAAAATCCACTGCTGGATATTTGTTTACTTTTTCAGGGGGAGCTATATCATGGCAGTCGAAGTTGCAGAAGTGTGTCGCACTGTCTACAACGGAAGCGGAGTATATTGCGGCTACTGAAGCTGGCAAAGAGATGATATGGCTCAAGAGATTCCTTCAAGAACTCGGATTGCAGCAAATGGAGTATGTTGTCTATTGTGACAGTCAGAGTGCAATAGACTTGAGCAAGAACTCCATGTACCATGCGAGAACAAAACACATCGATGTCAGATATCATTGGATTCGTGAGCAATTGGAAAGCGAATTGTTCCAAGTCAAGAAGATTCACACGAATGAAAATCCTGCAGATATGCTGATCAAGGCGGTACCGAGAGACAAGTTCGAATCGTGCAAAGAACTTGTCGGCATGCACTCAAATTAGAAGCCAGTGTACCCTCCTTCAGGTGAATGGGACTGGAGGGGGAGATTTGTGGGGTCCAGTCCCCTATCCCATATTTTAAGAAAGAAAGATTTTTCTTCCTTTGACAAATTATACATTGGCAACAATTGTGGACTTGGCTAACAAGCCAATTTCTTTGTTCACATTTTCATGATGTAAGCGCTTACCTCATCATAATCGTGATGTAAGCGCTTACCTCACCATAGGAAATTCATTCCTATAAATAGGCAGCTTATGGTTCATTTGTAACACACCAAAATCTCAAACAATACATCTGAGTGAGAGCAAAGTGAGGTATTCCATAGACTGTAAGAAAATAGTCTGTGAAGAAAAATAGAGTGTGAGTGATATTGTAGTGAGGTGGGAAAATCAAAAGAGTGTTATTTCTTTTGAGGGTGTAGTGGTCTTAGGAGTATTTGTACTCGTTACTACACAGTGTAAAATTCCTTACTATAGTGATATCAGCTGCTCCTCTTGGCCGTGGTTTTTCCCTTATTCAGAAGGGTTTCCACGGAAAATCTTGGTGTCATTATTGCTGCATTTTATTCTTGCTGATTTAACCATAACTTAGTGTTCCGCGTTTATCACTAATACCGTGAATATTATTTTTGCGGATCTATTTTATTCCCATCACTGAGTACTACATTTTCTCAAAATTTTCCCTAACATAGTTTGTAAATACATAAGGATATTTGTAAATACATAAGGATATCTTTCCTTTACCGATACAACCTAATACAGTTTCTCCCTGCCAGCAGCTAACCATTGTTCACATCTTTTACTACTTACATTAACCCCTGCCACCACCAACACCAAAAGCAATCCCACTTCTACAGCTATAAGTTATCCGTGTCTAGTAACTCTTATTAAAGTGCATTCGAATACTAAATCTAAAGTAAGAGAAAAACTTCCTTCGAATTTTTTATCTCATGAGATATATCTTCCAAACATAATACACTTACCGAACACAACAGGCTACAAAATATCAAGCAGTACTCTTCTACATCACCTAATTCTACCAAAATACATGGTTCAACGCATCAGACTCTCGTTCAGTGTATGCATTTTTAGTGTCATCAACATCATCCTACAAAAAAAAATCTCTTATTTCCCAATAACTCTATTGCCAATAACTAATTTTGCTAAATTCAAATAAAAAATTATTTTCTCCGTCTCAATTTAAGTGTTTTACTTTCCTTTTTGGTCTCTAAAAAGAGTGTCTCTTTCTATATTTAGTAAGTTGACAATTCAAACATCCTACATGACAAATTTAAAACCCCAAGATTCGAAGACATTTTAGTACATTACACACATATCTAATTTAGGGCTACAAGATTCAAAAGTCTCTTTTTATTCCTTAAACTTTTTGTCCAATCAAAGTAAGACACTTAAATTGGGACAGAGGGAGTATGTGTGTGTGTATATATATATATATATATATATATATATATATATATATATATATATATATATAATTTTAAAAGCATGAATATAAATGTTGGTTGACCAAAATATCCTTTAACTATTGAATGACTTTTATGTCCTTAAAAGTTAAAATATCTCTTTAAGCAATAATTCAATATTGGATAAAATTGTAATGTTAAAGGTTTTACCCAAAAACTAGGACTTTGAGTTGAACTAAAAAAATGCTATTTTCCTACAATTGTGAAAACGAATCCTAAACTAAATAAACTAAACTGAACAAAATTAAGTTGGACTTTTACCTGAAACAAGATATCGTGATCGTCATAACTATCTCGGACACGCACAAATTGTATCTGATAAAAATCTCCTTAATCACTAATTATTTTGATTGCTCAAACTCTTTTCATTATCTTTGATAATTATGTTGGCTAACTTGATATTTAAGTTTATGTAAAATATTTCACATAGATATAATTGATCATCTTTGCATGTTTAGTCAATACCCAGTCATTTTGCTTTTAAGTATTTTACTAATGTTACATTAAATTTCAGGATTTAACGGACCGTTGCATTTTTTTTAAAAAAGAAGCTAAATGTCGATCACCAACAAAAATATTCTTGAAATGTTTATAGACTTTTATACCATTCAAAAATTAAATCATTTCTTAAGAATATAATTCCATATCGGATAAATAGTAAAGTTAGCCTAATATGAATTGGCATAAATTTCTTATTCGAATCGAGTTCCAACTTTTATAGTATTTGACGTATTGTAACCTACCTATTTTTGAAGTTCAAGAGTCATACCGTTCTAGATGGATAAGAACACATTAAATCACCCAAACAACTCTTTTCCATTTGCGAACATTTAAGAAGTCATCTTCTTATTCGTTGAAAGGCCAAAGAGTCATCTTTGAAGGCTATACTATGCATCTTTATTCATAGCAGAATGTAAGGTAGGTTTGGGTATAGCAGGACTTGAACCTGCGACCATTAGGTTAAAAACCCAATGCTCTACCAACTGAGCAAAGGCGACAGATAACGCAGTGGATGATACGTATTTGGAAATAAGTAGATCATAGATAACTTTTTTCATATGAAAGAATGAAAAAGTGCTTTCGTTCTTGTGGAATAAGATGCCTTTACATCTTAATTAATGCATGTATTTAATTTATTCAGAGCTATTAGAGCCGAAACCACCTTTTGTGCGACGTGTTCTAATTCTGATCACTTTCACGCGAGAAAGGGGGACCACCCTCTAAGCCTTGGATAAGTGTGAGAGATTCCAAAGGTTGCCTTTCCAAATAAGTCTGGTGCTGGAAGCTGCACAGAGTCTTTCGGGCAACCTTCTTACTTCGGTTGAGGAAGCGCTTGAGCGAAAGGAGAAGGCATAAAAAAAGATTCCTTTATCCCTAGAGATGCATGAGCTTGCCTTAGGACAAAAACTGCTAATATCTTAACGGCGTTATATTGTTTTTGTTTTTATTTTGCGACACACTACATAGAATTATATTCACTTTTATTGTAGGGAATATAATTGATCACTGTACTTCGTACATATTTGACGGTAATAATTATTTAGAATGTTGAAGCAGTTGAATGTTTATAATTTATGTATGCATCTCGTGGCATTTGAAACAAGATATATTCGTGCAAAACACGAACATAGAAACTAGTGTATATATATATATATATATATATATATATATATATATTCATGTCTCATGAATTGTTTCAATGAGGGGCCGAAGATTTCAAACTGCCCAAATTTATAGGCTTTTTGAATTTTGATTTTCCGCATTTTTTTTGGGTAAATGTCAAAGAGCTCCCTCTTGTTAAATAAACTACACTTTGCTCCCTGTGATTTATGAAGTTATGCATAACTGCGCCAACTTTATGGTTTTATCACAATACCTCATTTTCCCTCCTTAAAAGTGGAGTTTGATATAAACCCAACCTCACTAAACATAAAACTCAGAATATAAACGGGTTGATGTCATCAGCATTCATCTTAACTGATTAAATAACTGATAAGCATTGAAATCAATTAAAAAAAATTATTATTAAATATTTCCTTACTTAAAATATATATCACTAATAAATTTTACTCTATATAAATCATAAATAAATTTTACATTGGCATATATATTGTAAAAGAATAAGAACTGTTACGAAGTAGAGTTTTTTTATCTTAATATGGACTCTTCACAGATACTAATCTATATATAAAAAGGTAATGTTGCACCTCAAATACTAATGAACCTCATCTCCTGTTAACTTTCTCCATCAATTGTTGTTCAACAAAATTAAGCTCCAAATTTTCTCTGATCAATGATCCCAAAACGTCGGTGATCAAACTTGGATTTTTAAAGGTACTATATTCTGAATTTAAATAATTCTACTTATTTATATGCACCAACTACAAAAAGGGTGGGAGAATCTACAAACTTTGAGTATCTTATTTGCTTTGTCCTGTATATTCCTTGGATTTATTTTATTGAGAACCGTTCTTATTGTTCATAGATATCCTTTCATAAACAGGAAGAAAGAAAATAGCTTATTGCCTTCCTACTTACTTTTGTTATGAAAAATATTACTTATGGATGTCCCTAGTTCCTTGTATAGTTAAGTCTAACATCCAACAAGGGTTGTGGTGGGATGGATAGGATCCTTTTACCCTTTCGAGCTTTCTTGTTAGGGTGCACTTTCCCTTTGAATAGGCTTTATGCTGCGCGACTCCGGTTTAGTCGGGGCCTAAATCAGGGGCGGAGCTACCTTGCTTGAGGGGTGTCGCTTCGCCGGAAAAAATTACATTGTATAGATAGGTGAATTTAGGTTTTATATTATGTATACCGGTGTTGACACCTCTTGACACAAGTAAAAGGTTTGGTGTAGCGGCTAAGGGGTTGCAAACATCCCCTAAGGTCGCGCGTTTGATCCTAGATAGCCACATACTTATATTTTTTGACACCCCTTAATATGAATCCTGGCTCCACCACTAGGCTCAATGCAAGTACAGACATTGGTTGGGAAACCAAACAAAAAAGTCTACGCCACGAAAAATTTACTAGAAGTAAAGATATTATATGTTAACTTGATCTTTTTAGAGTCTCTTGCACCTTGTCCTGTGTTACTTATTACCAATAAATTAGTTGCAGAAGTACACGAAGTCGTGGTTATTAGTTTTGTTATTATTATTATCAAAGTACATTAATTCTCAATTATTTAAATATTTGACCTTTTCTTTTCTGGACTATTAGGAACTTTAGATTAGAAAGAAAGAAAGAATGGAGATCTCAGAGAGAAGCAATGGACAGAAAAAACATGTCATTACCATACCCAAAGAAGTTGTTATTGAGATATTACAAAGAGTACCTAGCCAAGATTTGGCTGAAAAGTTAAAGATGGTATGTATGCAATGGTGTTCGATTATCTACGGTGGAAGCTTTGCCTACTCACACATTGAGCACCAAATAAAGTCGTCATCGTTCTCACAACTTGAAGCAGTTGTTATTAAAACGGCAATTGATCAACAGTCTATTACATTTTCTTCCTTGGAATGGCACAGTTATAGTCAAAATCATGATCAATTTGAAGATTGGAAGACTTAAAGACTTATATACAACAAAAGTCGTTTGGAGCCCGACATTTTTAGCGAGAGATAATTATAATAAGCACATGATGACGACGGCGAATTCTATGAATGGTTTCGTCTGTTTCTGGTCTAATCGTGATGCTTGTTTCCATATCTTCAATCCCGTCAGTAAGGAACATGTCACAACCCCGATGAATTCATATATAGGTATTGTTAGTTTTATAATATGTGCGGATCCTAAGTTTAGAGGGAAACGCTCTTTTATTTATTGTCTTTATCCCTTTTATAAGTAAAAATTAATCTGTACTCTTGTGTTTACCCAAAACTAATAAATACATGACACATGACTTAACTTACCCTCAAATTGCTAGTAAATCGTAGTTAAGTAATATACAATCTAACCCTAATTTTAAACTTAATTATGGTAAAGTATTCTGATTTGGTGTAAACACAAAGTGGGAAAATTCTTAACCGTCTTTATAAGCCTAAGTTCACCAAGTGTCCTACAATTAATATTTTCTCTGGGTGTGTGTTTATATACATACATAGAGTGCGGACTGCGGTATAGGACAATAACTTGGACTTGGCGTGGCTGGACATTAATTAAGGATTTTATTTGTGTTTTACTTCAATTCCAGAATATTTAGTTTATTTATAATTTAAATTTAAGTTTAAGTTTATTGTAAAGTGTCTATTCGTAGTGATCTCGTCCTTGCTCGCTAATTACTGAAATTCTCTGTGAAGTGACTATGAAAACTCTTATTTTCCAATCTATATAGGAGCAATATGGAATCTAGATTTCATGCATCAAGCCTTTTTCTTGATTTTGCTCTATTCTACTGCTACTTGTATAACAGGTACTATAAGGAAGAGACATACTGCAGTGGGCTTTGGATTTTGCCCACTTACGTATGATTACAAGGTGGTCGTTCTTGATAGTTCAACTTCGAGTAAGATTAAACCTTTAGTTTTCACTATTGGAAGAGACCATTATTGGAGGCCTTTGGAAGATATTCCTCATCATATTTGTGATGAAGTTCAGACAGTTACATATGTGAAGGGAAAATTATACTGGTACGCAATGACGTGTACTTCTGCCGATAAACATCTTAAATATGAAACACACACTCTCATTTGCTTTGATGTATCTAAGGAAGAATTCGATATAACTGTGGTTCCGATTGAGATTCTAGAAGGATCTGTAAGTGCAGCGGAAAAGGGAGGAAGGCTTCATTTGGTAATCATAAGTTGTGGTCCTGTTTGCTCTCTCTTGATCCAGGTATATGTTGCCCACAGTATTGATGATCTTAGTAGCTTAAATTCATGGAAGAAAGAGTTCACTGTGACTGCTCCTAGTATTGCGTATCTCATGGATGGACTAGAGCATGTGTATCTCATAAGAATTACCGATGAGATCTTGGTGATTCAACTTGATGAAAGAGAATGGGGTTTTTTCGATGTTGCAAATGGAAAGCTGTTGGCTTTATTTCCTATGCCACATTTTGTAACTACAACAATCCCATATGTCCCAAGTTTGGTCACTCTTCGCCATCACCCATTACTTGCTTCCTCCTCTTGACCTATATCCCTTGCGTAGTGCTAGACTAGATTAAGTTTGTTATTTTTAAGTCTGAATTCAACTTATATTGTAATCGTGTTTAGTGTCAGTTTCACTTTATTTTTTTTATTTACTATCATTTTGGTGGCTCGCAATTTGGACCAGATACTCAAAAGAGCTTAATTTGAGCAACATTTAAAATAGACAATTTTTTTTTTTTTTTGACTTATTCGTAATTTTCTTCTCCAGTAATCTTTAAGCGTTAAGCACTGGTAATATTTGTTAGTTTTTGTTAAAACAAGAATGATAATAATAAAAGAAATCCAAAATAAACTTGTTTGGCTTAGAGGCACGTTAAGACGTTTCTTGAAGATAGTTGGAGTCTCTCCCACGAGCAAACGGAAGAATAAATAACAACTCTATCTTCAGGATTCAACTAAGCCACAACAAGTATTATTCAAGAAAGTTGTTCTTCTATTCTTGAATTGGTGATTTCACCTTTTGATCAATGTCTCTAAAGTTTTTAGGGGAAATTGTTTTCTTGAAGTGCTTGCCTTTTCCAAAAGAATGAAACACTATTTATAGGATAAAAATTACATAACATAAAAGTTTTCATTAAATAGGATTTAAAATAGGTTCATGAATTTTTCTTAAAATACATGCAACTTTCATGTAACTTTCAAGAACCTAAAACGTAAAATACTAAATGAAGAATGTATCTTCAAATTCACATTCATTTAGTTTTGAAAAACTTTTATCAGATGAAATGTTTCAAAATTAATTAAAACATTAACTTAACAATCCCCCACTTGTTTCAAGAAATTTTGAAAATATTTTTGAGATATTAATCTAGTAATATGCATCAATAATGGTGTCTTTTGGACTTGAACCATTAGCTAGTGAATACATTCTAAATCATTGACTACTTAGTGAACGAATCTTGAACTGAGTAGATCATTAAATGAAGTAGAAAAATTTCCACGCACATTACTATGTTCCGGTGAAAATCGTAATCCTTCGACACCTTACGGCCATGTGTCCTAAATCCTTTAAACTAAGTGCTTTAAGATTTCCCTATTAAAAATCTTATTGAAGCGGCCTCCACTTCGCACTTAGCGCGGTGAATTCATCAAGAGTAACTTTGCATACTCCGACCAAATAGTCTATGAATTCATTAAGAGAATTTAATCTCATCCTCCTTTAAAGCAAAGTGTCGATAAATCTATCAAGAGGGTTCCTACACACTCCAACCAATACCGGTTTATAGACTTATTAAGAGAATATAATCTCATCCTCCTCTACAGTAGGAATATTGGTAAATCTATCAAGAGTCGTCATACTAACTCCAACCGAGATCGGTCTTATAGATTTATTAAGAGAATAGAATCTCAACCTATGCACATTTACTCACTCTTTGAAGAAATGGAAGTTTTATTGATGTGCTCCACAATTGTAACTTTACTTGTTTTTCCCTTTGAACCTAAGATTACATCATTAGGTAGGGTTACCATAAAGTACAATTAATTTACAACAGGCTTTATTCTCATCCCTTTACAAGTTTCCATTACTAACTCTTTGCCTAACCCTTTAGACAAAGGATCTGCTAGATTAAATCTGGACTTCACATATTGAAGCGATATTATGCCATCCTCCAATAGCCTTCTCACATGATTGTGTTTGAGACGAACTTGCCTTGATTTTCCATTGTAACAATCACTTGAAGCCCAAAAAATAGCAGTTTTATTATCACAATAGATAGTCAAAGGTGGCATTGGCTTACTCCACATAGGAATATCTATCAACATACTTCGAAGCCAGTCAGCTTCTTCTCCAGCAGAAGACATAGCTATAAATTCTGACTCCATGGTTGAGTGAGTAATACATGTCTGCTTCTTTGATTTCCAAGAGATTGTTGCTCCGGCCAAAGTGAAAATCCAAGCAGTAATAGATTTAGAGTCATTTGGATCGGAATTCCAAGTAGCATCACTATAGCCTTCAATAACTGCTGGAAAGGTATAATAATGTAGGTCATTATTAATCGTGCCCTTTAGATACCTTAAAACACGAATTAAGGCATTCCAGTGTTCAACTCCGGGGTTACTGGTAAACTTACTCAAAGTTCCTACTGCATAACCAATATCTGGCCTGGTACAATGCATGGCATACATAAGACTCCCAACAATCTGAGAATACGTCAACTGATCAAGAATGTCACTAGAGTTTCGCACTAGTTTGATGCTAGGATCAAATGGTGTAGGAGCAGGCTTGTCATCAAAATGACCAAACCTCTTCAGAACTTTCTCAATATAACTTGCTTGAGTAAGAGTCAAACCATTAGCTGATCTCAAAATTTTAATGCCCAAAATTTCATCAGCTTCTCCAAGATCCTTCATTTCAAACTGAGAAGCAAGAAATGATTTTGTTTCTTTAACTCTTTCAATATCAGTTCCAAAGATCAACATGTCATCCACATAGAGACAAATTATAACTCCCGAATTTTCTTGAAATTTACTGAATATGCATATATCGCCACCATTGATTGAGTAGCCATTAGAAATCATGGCCTTTCTAAATTTCTCATGTCATTGCTTTTGAGCTTGTTTTAATCCATAAAGAGATTTACGAAGCTTACAAACTTTATGTTCCTGACCAGGAATGATAAACCCCTCTGGTTGTTTCATGTAAACTTATTCATCTAGATCTCCATTCAAAAACGCGGTCTTAACATCCATTTGATGAATTATCATATTATGAATTGCTGCTAAAGCAATTAAGAGCCGAATAGACGTCATCCGAGTTACAGGTGCAAAGGTATCAAAATAATCAATATCTTTCATTTGAGTAAAACCTTTTGCTACCAAGCGAGCTTTGTACTTATCTATAGTACCATCAGATTTTAATTTCTTCCTAAAAATCCATCTACAACCAATAGGTTTACACCCAGGAGGAAGATTTGATAAAATCCATGTATTATTTGACATGATAGAATGCATTTCATCATCAATAGCTTCACGCCAAAAAGGAGCATCATGGGAAGATACTGCTTCAGCGTAACTTTCAGGATCTTTTTCAACCAAATAAACTTGAAAATCAGGTCCAAAGTTCTTTGGTTGGGCTGATCTTATACTGCGCTTCAGATGGATTTCTTCCACGGACTCAACTGTTTTTCTCTTAAGAGGAGATGTAAAAGAACTTGCATCTTGTTCTAAAGATTCTTTTTCCATAGGAAATATATGCTCAAAAAAGTTAGCATGTAAAGATTCAATAATTGTGTGAGGACTTGGAGTCTCAAAATTTAAGAATCTATAAGCCTTACTGGTCTGAGAATAACCAATAAACACACAATCTACTCCTCTATAGCCAACCTTAGCCAAATGTTGATCTGGTAATCTAACATGAGCCAAACAACCCCATACTTTAAAATACTTTATATTTGGCTTTCGATTCTTCCAAAGTTCATAAGGGGATGCCTCAAGTTTCTTGGAAGGTATTCGATTCAAAATATGACAGGCTGAAAATAAGGCTTCAGTCCACAAATTTCCAGGCATACCAGATCCATAAAGCATAGAATTAACCATTTCTATAAAAGTCCTATTTTTCCTTTCTGCTACACCATTTCGTTGTGGTGTATAAGATGTAGTCAATTGTTTTTCAATGCCTTCTTTTTCACAAAAAACAATAAAATCTGATTTTAAATATTCTCCACCTCTATCAGATCTAATTGATTTAATCTTCAAACTCAATTTATTTTCAACATCTGCTTTATATGTTTTGAAAGACTCAAATGCCTCGTCTTTTGTTCTTAATGGAAAGGCATATGTATATCTTGAGTAATCGTCAATGAAAGTGATAAAATATCTCTTACCATGACGTGACAAATTAACAATCCATCTCACAGATATCGGTGTGAATTAATTCCAAAAGTGTGGATGTCCTTTCAACCGTCTTAAAAGGTTTCTTTGTTATCTTGCATTTACTACAAGTAAGACACTTAGTAGTATGATCTTTTCCACAGTCCTTAATTAATCCATTTTTCACCATAAGTTGTATGGATCTAAAATTCACATGACCAAGACGTTCATGCCATAAATCTAGAGACTCCACAATATAAGCAGAAATATTTTCATTATTAATATTGAGTTTGAACATTCCATTTGTAGCATAGCCTTTTCCAACAAATATGCCATTTTTAGACAGTATATATTTATCTGCCTCAAAAATCATTCTAAAACCATGCTTCGAAAGAAGCGTACCTGACACCAAGTTCTTCCGAATTTCAGGAACATGCAACACGTCCATCAGTGTGACTATCTTTCCGGAAGTAAACTTCAATTCAACAGTTCCTTTTCCCACAACCTTAGCAGAGGACGAGTTTCCCATATACAAAACTTTGTCGTCCCCCACTAATTCATAGGTCTTGAAAGCATTTTGATCACCTGATATATGACGAGTTGCACCAGTGTCTATCCACCATTCCACTTGATTTCCTGCTACAAATGCTTCGGTAACCATTGCTACAAATTCATCTTTTCCATGATTATTTGCCTTTTCTTTCTTCTTTTCAGCTTTAAGAATTTTACAATCACGCGCATAGTGACCAAATTTGTGACAGTGGTAACATTCAACCGACTTAGAATTGGTACTAGTACGCTTAAAATTCGTACTTCTCTTTGCCTTCGGAATTTTCTTATTAACAGATTCCTTCTTGGTTGATTTTTCTTCAACCACATGAGCTTTCATGACGGGTTCCTTCAAAATATTATTGTCACGATATCGAGTCTCTTGTTCAATTTGCAAATGCTGCAACAATTGCTCAAGAGTCAAATCTTCTTTTTTTGTGTAAGAGTTTGCTTCTGTATTCTTTCCAAGAGGAAGGAAGTTTCGAGACAATAGCACCAACATGAAAGTTTTCATCAAGAGCAATTCCAGAGATAGCAATTTTATTAGCTATAAGTTGGAATTCTTGCACTTGTTCAGTGATTGACTTATCATCAACCATTTTGAACTCCATATAGTTTGAAACAAGAAATTTCTTTGAACTCGCCTCTTCCGCCAAATAGATATTTTGGAGAGTGTCCCAAATATCCTTAGCAAATTTGCACTTGGTATAATATTGATCATAAAATTTGTTGGACATTCCTCCAAGAATATAATTCTTACATAAATAATCATCATCTTTCCACTTGGCAATTTGTTCTTTAAACAAAGTAGCCTCGTCAGTTGCTACCTCAGAACCAGGAGCATTAGGACAAGGTTGTTCAAGAACATATGCCAACTTCAACCGTCTTAAAAAGAATTCCATCTTTCCACGCCATCTAGGAAAGTCTTTGCCATCGAATATTTCAAAATTAGGATTAGGTAGAGATGGAACACCATTCAATGTTGATGTAGTAGCCATAGAGACAACTATCTTCAAATTGTTAAAACAAGAATGATAATAATAAAAGAAATCCAAAATAAACTTGCTTGGCTTAGAGGCACGTTAAGACGTTTCTTGAAGATAGTTGGAGTCTCTCCCACGAGCAAACGGAAGAATAAATAACAACTCTATCTTCAGGATTCAACTAAGCCACAACAAGTATTATTCAAGAAAGTTGTTCTTCTATTCTTGAATTGGTGATTTCACCTTTTGATCAATGTCTCTAAAGTTTTTAGGGGAAATTGTTTTCTTGAAGTGCTTGCCTTTTCCAAAAGAATGAAACACTATTTATAGGATAAAAATTACATAACATAAAAATTTTCATTAAATAGGATTTAAAATAGGTTCATGAATTTTTCTTAAAATACATGCAACTTTCATGTAACTTTCAAGAACCTAAAACGTAAAATACTAAATGAAGAATGTATCTTCAAATTCACATTCATTTAGTTTTGAAAAACTTTTATCAGATGAAATGTTTCAAAATTAATTAAAACATTAACTTAACAGTTTTGTGATAGGAAAGAGTAGAGATCAAAGAGAGAGATTCTACACTAAATTAGACATAAAAGTCATAAAAGATGTACCTACTGCAGTGGGCGGGTTACAACCCAACCCCTTTTTTATTGATTCCGTTTTCAGTTTATCCAAATCTGAGCCAAACCGTCCATTTGCAACCATTACTCACAACTACCGAAAAGGTCATAAATGATGGCTAAATATTCGGTAAAACCCTGTGGTGTCGGATATAGTGGCTACTTTTCACCTATTACCTATTGCTATTAAAAATAATTTACTCACAATAAGACCATTTATGAATTCATAATTTGAAATTTATGAATTTTCAAGTGAATTCAAATTTATAATATAGTAATAAATAGCAATAACTAAATAAGAAATGAGTACTCTAATATGTCGGGCACTTCCGTAGAACCATTTCTTTTTGCTCCAGAAATAGGGTGGTCATGAATCAGTAGCGAATTCAGAATTTTTACTTAGAAATTCGAGAAAAATAATAAAAGTTAAATATAAAAAATAATATTGTTGATGAGAATCAAAACTAGGATGCTAAAGATAATTTTAAATATTATAGACCGCTTGAGCTAATCTTTTATTTATATTTAAGGTGTTTAAAAATTAATATATGTATATAAACACAAAAAATCTATTTTACACATACATTATCATTTTTTACCAAACACCTTCACCGACACTTAAATCCGCCCCTGCCATGAATGCCACTACCGTAAACCACCTTTTGCCAGATGTAGATCCATCAACATCCGATGTTATCCACTCTTTTGATGCGCTACCCATGACATCAGCTCCCGCTGTGATTTTTTCTTAACGAAAGTACTAATAGTTACTCCTTTATTTTTATTTTTATTTTTACTAGAAAGGAAAAAATAGAAGCTCCTGGAATGTGTGCAGATGTACCTACTGTTTTCAATTTCAAGTAGTATATTTACCTACAGATGTGATTTTTTTGAAGGATTTCTACTAAATTTTTATTTTTACAGAAAAGCCAAGGTTTCAACAGCGTTGTTTTTGGTCATTTAAGGAAAAGCTGATGGAAATTTACATTTTCTCCATCACTTATCATTAGGGGTGACCATGGTACAGTATTTAAAATTTCGTAATTTCGATTTTCGATTTCTAAAAATACTATATCATTACCATACCAAATTAATTCGGTATGGTTTGGTATTTTTAAATTTGATTTCGGTATTTTACGGTACGGTAAATTGGTAACCAAAGTTTGTTCAACTTTGTCGAACATATAATCAGATCGTAGAGGATTACTTCGCCTATTCAAGAAACGTCTTAATTATATCGTACTCATACCTCACATATAAAAAATTCAAAAGAAATTACAAGCAATCCCCTTTGTAAATCTATTACACAACAAAAACATTTCAATCAAGAAAGAGTACTCAAAGTTCAAACGTCTAAACAATTAGTTTTGTACTAATATCAATTTAATATACATGAATGGCATATGTAATTACATACTTCGGTATGATATTCAGTATTTTCTTTATAAATACCGAATATCAAATTTTTATAAAATGCATACCAAATATCGTATCAAACACCATAATACCGAAATTGTGATATAAAAAATTTCAATTTCAATATGGTAATCGGTATATACCATATCATTCCCACCCCTACTTATCAAACTCGTATTTCGGATGAGGCTCATCTCTAGTACAATGTTGCCTCCAGTTGATCCTGTGCAATAGTTAAGATTGTGTCATCCGTCTATTTTCTAATTTAATGACCAATATTTATTTAACTAAAACAACTCCTTAAACCGTGGTTAAACCCCTTGATTACTACTTATCTGATTATCCTTTCCACATTTGCAGCATCAAAGTAGGCGATAATCTTGCTAAATTAAACAAGCATCCGAAAAAATTGCTGGAAAATCTGTTGATTGGAAAATTATATTTTCTTACCATGAAAATGGAGAAACGAAACAATCAGCAAAAACATAAGATCAAATCATCTAGATGGACAAAGCTATTTATGGCCTAAAATGAAACATTGATAAGGCAAATTTATTAAAATCTTAAAACTGAAAAAGGTCTTGAACGCAATTGATATCAAGAAATGATTGACAGGAATTTTTTTTATTTTTTTATTTTGGTTGGAAGGAGATATTTCATTATTTAAGCAAATATAACAGCATTAGAGTATGAGAAGTATGCATACTTCCCGATAAAGTAGTAGGATCTGCTAAATTACTATTACAGGCCTTTACTTGTCTATGAGAAGTAGTTCCTAACATGTCTGCCCAAAAAGCTTTATATGCAAACATAGGAGAAACTATGAATATTTTAGGCCTATCAAAAGTGTTGCTTCTTGTTCCTTCCTTTGCTAGTAGATCGGCTACTTGATTTTGCTCCTGGAAGCTATGTTTGATCACTGGGCTCCCAGTTGCTGCATCAACAATCTGCATTCACTAATGAAAGAGTCGTAAGGCAACTGACCACTATTAATCATGTTAATTACCTCTTTTGAGTCTGTTGCTATTTCTAGCGGTTTGCGGTTATTCTCCAGTGCAATTCTCATTCCCTGCAATATGGCTAAAAGTCCAGTGATCCATTCGCCACCGTGATTTCTTATCACACCAGCAATTCCCCCAGGCCTAGGATTTCCTAGTGACGATCCATCAGTATTCAGTTTGTATGTCCCTATGTCGGGTGGTTCCCATTTGACTGAAATAGTGATATGTTGGTTGGTTTGCCTGGGTTTGCCAATAATGTACACTGACTCAATAGATACAATCTGCCTAAGTTTATATACCCTTCAATCCATATGAAATTTTGTAACATTCTGCAAATACGAGGAGACTTTTAGATATGATTGCTCCATTTTTTTGGTGCATATTTGAAAATGTTTTAAAAGTACTTTATATATGAAGGGGTATAAATGTAAATTTAATAAATTCTTAACAGGTTCACGGTTAAACCGATAAGGAAAATGAGCAAACCATACACCGCACCATTAAGCGTTAACTATAAAATTTCAAATCATAATCCAACCGCTACTCCGATAACCTGCTAGCAATAAGACAACAAACCTATTTACTTATTTCTTTTGTTTTTATTTAATCTTAGTGTGTTTTTTTTTTTTTTTTAAAGGAGCAGCAAGATGGAGAGATATCAATAAATCACATATATAGCAAGAGTTTTGCCTACTTTAATGTTGCAAATGTGGTAAGGATAAATTAGATAGTAATTAGGAGGCTTAACCATGGTTTGAGGGATTACTTCTAGGTAAATGAATGCTGGCTATTAGATTTAAACATGGACAAATGGCACAACTTAGCTGTGCACTGGACCAACCGGAGGCAATATGTACTGGAAATGAGCCTTCAATTGGTGAAACAGAGACACAATCTTTTGTAACAACTAGTCAACCTGCCCGCCCATCGCGCTATCATAAAAATATACGCATTTGTTTTTCTGTGTTGATCTTTAACATTTGTATGTATTTTTCCTTATAGATTTGATTTTTTCTATTGCATGTTTCACAATTTTTTATTTTTATCTTGTGGCATTATAAATATTTTAATCTTTCAACAAAATTTATATAGAAAAACATGTACATTACAAATTACACCTCGGTCCATAATAAGTGTCCTTTTGGCCTATTTATTTTGGTTCAAAATAAATGTCCAATTACAATGAAAAAGATATTAATTATTTTCTTTCAAATTTACCCCTATTTGAATAAGTGAGTTTTTATGCAATTAAGAAGCTTTATTAAATAAGTACTGCTTAATTAAAGGTAAGTTAGTTAAAATATCTATTTTTTTAGGAGTTAGTATTTTTTTAAGAGCAGTGTCAGAGGTCAAAGGGACACTTATTATGGATCGGGGGAGTAACAAGTTGGAGTATTAATTTTTTTTGGTATTCACCACAGAATTGTCAGTCACTAGTTTTAGCAATTTTTTAAGTCCGTATGAATTATACGACGGGTTTGGTGCTGTAGGAAATATTTTCCGTAAAAGATTTCATTCCTTGACTTAGTTAATATACAAACTATACAACCATAATGTTGGCCTAGAATTAAGGAGCTAACCTAAAATAGGAGATTACAAAATATTCTAACCTAAAATAGGAGATTACAAAATATTCTAACTAATATTTACATAATCTATCACGCCCCCGCAGTCGAAACGGGAGGTTTACGAACGCTGAGACTGTCCCGAAAATCTTCAAATAAGACTTGTGGTAGTCCTTTGGTGAAAATATCGGCAATCTGATAACGGGATGGAACATGGAGGACACGAACCTGTCCACGTGCAACCTTTTCACGAACAAAATGGATGTCCATTTCAATGTGCTTGGTGCGCTGATGTTGCACTGGATTGCCTGAAAGATAAATGGCACTTACATTGTCATAATATACCATAGTAGCCTTATGAATAGGACAATGTAATTCTAACAGAAGATTTCGAATCCAGCATGACTCGGAGACAACATTAGCAACCCCCCTATACTCCGCCTTAGCACTCGAATGAGAGAGGGTAGGTTGGCGTTTCGAAGACCAAGATATCAAGTTATCTCCAAGGAAGACACAACAACCCGATGTCGACCGACGTGTGTCAGGGCACCCCTCACCCCCCCCCCCCCCCCCCCCCAAAATCCGCATCAGTATAGAAAAGGAGGTCAGTAACTGAAGATGGATAAAGATGCAAACCATAATCAAGTGTACCCTGGATGTAACGGATGATGTGCTTAAGAGCATGCATATGATCATCTCGCGGAGCATGCATGTGTAAGCATACCTATTGAACAGCATAAGAAATATCCGGCCTCGTGAAAGTAAGATACTGAAGTGCACCTGCGAGACTGCGAGACTGCGATAGTGAGTCGGGTCATCATATGGAGCACCGGATGTGCTGCTCACCTTCGGTTTAGTATCAACCGGAGTAGAAGTAGCCTTACAAGACGACATCCCAGCACGATCAATGATTTCTTCGGCATACTTACGTTGCGAAAGAAACATGCCATCCTTATGGCGAGTGACATGAATGCCAAGGAAATAATTCAAAGGACCCAGATCCTTCATAGAAAATTCCGAGACAAAGAGAGTCATAATGGAGCAACGGATAGAATCTGAGGAAGCAGTAAGAATAATATCATCAACATAAAGTAAAATGTATGCCATATCGGACCCTTTTTTGTAGATGAACAAAGAATTGTCAGATCTGCTGTTTGAAAAACCAAGAGAAGAGACATAATATGCAAAACGCTTGTACCATGCCCTCGGGGCCTGCTTAAGTCCATATAAGGACTTACGGAGTAAACATACATAATCCGGATGAGTGGGATCTCTGAAACTCATAGGTTGATGCATATACACTGTTTCCTTGAGCTCACCGTGTATGAAAGCATTCTTGACATCGAGCTGATGAATAGGCCACTTCTTTGATAAGGAAAGGCTGAGAACGGTACAGATCGTAGCTGGCTTGACCACCGGACTGAAGGTCTCGCCACAATCAATGCCAACCTGTTGAGTCTTTCCATCACCTACAAGACGGGCTTTATGCCTCTCAAAATCACCATTAGACTTTTCGTTATAAGTGAAAATCCACATAGAACGAATAACATTCACATTAGGTGGACGGGGCACCAACTCCCACGTCTTATTTTTAATAAGAGCATCAAATTCATCATCCATAGCCATTTTCTAATTCGGGTCACGAAGGGCGATCACAGGGTTACGAGGGAGAGGGAATTTTGTAACCATGGTATTCAATTTAAACGTACGTTTTGGCTTAAAAATACCAGTTTGACTCCGGGTCACCATTCGGGGTGGATTGGTAGAATGGGGCAGCTGGGGTGATGTTTGTGTGGGTGTGGGAGACGGAGCGGGTTAGGCAGCAGGGGAGGCGGCTGGCCCATACGCTGCCAACGGAGGGGAGGAGGCAGTACAGTCCACAGTGGGAGGGAGGGTAGTCAGCTGGGTCACGAGTGAAGCATAGGGTGGTCCAGGCCGATTATCCAGATCAGTAGCCATATGATGCAACCAAAATGGGGAAATCCCTTCATCCAAAAAATCATAAGTCGTTGAAGTAGGAGAATGTAAATTGGAAAATGGGAAAACATTCTCATCAAAAATCACGTGACGAGAAATAATGATCTTTTTGGACGATAAATCATAACACTTATACCCCGTATGATTCGTAGGATACCCCAAAAATACACACGGTATAGACCGGGCTTGCAATTTGTGGATAGTCATAGAACGAAAGAGGGGATAGCATAAACACCTAAAAACCTGAAGATGAGAGTAAGATGGCTTTCTTTGGTATAGCACTTGAAGAGGAGAAACATGACCCAATAATTTGCTTGGTAAAATATTAAGAAGGTATGTTCCCATTTGTAAGGCGTGATGCCAAAATGAAAGGGGAAGAGAAGCATGAGCAAGGAGAGTCCGAGTGATATTATTGATAGGTCGGATTTTTCTTTCGGCTTTCCCATTTTGTGATGACGTATGTGGACAAGAAAGACGAAATGACATCCCATTAGACTCACAAAATTTCCCGAATTGACCATTATCATATTCCCTCCCATCATCACATTGGACATTTTTAATATGACGTTCAAATTGGGTATGAATGTGGGCTTATAAAGCTAAGAATTTCGCATAAACATCGAAAGTCCATAAAAACTTCAAAAAATCATCCAAAAAAAGAACATAATACCGATGACCCAATGAACTTAACACGGGAGAGGTCCACAAATCACTATGAATAATATCAAATGGCATCAAAGTTTTGGAAATAGAACAAACAAACGACAACTTAATGTGTTTACCAAGAACGCAAGAACGACAAATACTAGAATGACTAGATTTATTACATTCAATGCTTTTATTAAGCCTAAGACAATCCAAAATAGAATTTCCCGGATGACCCAAACGAGCATGCCAAAAAGGAGAGGACAACACCGCAAAGGTTGATGGAGTGGTGGTTGGATATTTGATGGTGGTGATTGGATAAATATCTCCCCGACTATCACACCGCATTAGTGCCATCCCCGTCTGAAAATCCTTCACAGAAAACCCATATGGATCAAAGTCAACAGACACAGAATTATCAGTAGTAAACTTTCGGACTGAAATTAAATCCTTAATGAGTTTAGGAGCATGTAAGACATTCCGTAAGGATAAAGGGGGGTATGGGGAAGGCAAACTAGTATGACCACAACCACGAATTGGAATCGAATGACCATTTCCCACAACAATATCATTATTTTGATTGCTCAAATTAAAATAAGACGAGAGATTACCGTCCGAGGATGTCATATGAGAAGTGGCCCCGGTATCCATGTACCAATTTTGATCGGGCGGGTTCAAGGTCATGGTGTGCATTGCGGACTCGATGTTGGTTGGAACATACGACCCATGAGGTGCCACTGCTGCCGTATATAGCTATTGGGCTGGAGGAGGGCCCAATATACCTTGCTGTCGTGCTGGGCCAGGCGGGGGACAAGCCCATGACGTGGTCGGGTACGGGCAGGGGGGAGGAGTAGCAACCCAACGAGGCTGTGGTACCCACTGCCAGTGGCCAAACTGTCCGGCAGGCCACTGCTGTGAAGAGGAGCCCGCTGGCAGCGGACCACCGCTGCTACGGCCTGAACCACCGCGTCCGCCGGATGTGTTTTTACCGTCGCCTGAGCCGCGGCCAGAACTACTTTTTCGGCCAGTCCCAGCATTTTGGCGGTGGGAATTTTTGGTTTTCCCTCAGCGTGAGCTTGTGTTTTCAGTGGGCAATGCCGCGTCGTCGACTGCGGCTACTATAGCCGAACCAGACCCGTGAGACACCATTACCACAAGTTCACGTTCTTCTAAAACAAGGGAAGACCGAGCCTCTGTGAATGGGGGAGAGGCTTAGCATGGCGAATTTGTGTCCCAACCCCTTTGTACGCTTCAGTGAGACCCGAAATCAGTTAAAGGACAAGATGGCTATTCGTTACGGGAGCTCCAACATTTTTCATTTGATCCGCAAGGATTTTTAGACGTTGACAATAGGCAGAGGCATGGGGAAAATCCTCCATACAAGTCGTCGTGAATTCTTTTTCGAGAGTCACCGCACGAGAGGTTTGATGATCTTGGAATATATCACACAAGCGAACCCAAGCGTCCATGGCAGTAGCGTCTGGTTCGATGATGGTGTTTAACAAATCATTCGAAATTGTTGAATATATCCATTGAAGCACGGTGGCGTCAATGGACGTCCATAATTCGACTTCCTTATCAGTTTTGGGAGCCGGCTTCTCCTTACCTGTGGGTGGAGGAATGATGTGATGAAGGACCTTGTGAGAACGAGCATGAATCTTGAAAAGCTCGGCCCATGTTCCGTATTGTGAGTTCTCCATCTCAAGAGTAACAGAGATGTGATTCTTGATATTCGAGACAACGAGGGTTGGGTGGAACGAGGGCTTAACCCGAGTGGGTGTTGCATCGGCCATGGCGGATGTAGTAGAGAAAGAAGGTGACGGAAAGAGGAAGAAGAAAGAGGGACTAGGGCGTAGCGGAAGGAGGAAGAAGAAAGAAACCCTAATCTGATACCATGTAGGAAATATTTTTCGTAAAAGATTTCATTCCTTGACTTGGTTAATATACAAACTATACAACCATAATGTTGGCCTAGAATTAAGGAGCTAACCTAAAATAGGAGATTACAAAATATTCTAACTAATATTTACATAATCTATCAGGTGTTGTAGCTAAGGTTGAAATTGTGAGTTTTTTTATTTCCACATGAAAGGGAGGAGAAAATGACAAAAATGTTTCCTCATGTTTGAGAGTAGATTAAAAATAGTCACTCAAGTATGTACTGAACAGTTTGGGTCCCTTAACTTTTTAAAAACTGACACTTTTAGTCCCATCAAATATCTAACCTAAAGACAACAGTGGGAAAAAATATTAAACTATAAACACCAAAAAAGTCAGATTAAATCCAAAAATATAAAACACCCAAAACTACACTAGACGCTAAAATATATTTAAAAACAAAAAGCGGAATAACACACCTCAAAAAATGGTATCATACTCCAGAATAAATAGAAAATAGTAAAAACTTAAAATATTATACGTCTAAATGTGAGTCGTAAATATTTTTTTCTCCATAGTTTCTGTCAAATTTAATAGACACATTTGATAAATATTTGACGGGGACTAAAATTATTTATCTTTTGATAAACATAATTAAGAGACAATTTTGAGCTTACCCTCAAACATATGGGACTATTTTTGTCATTTTCATCCCAAATTGAAAGAACTAGGAGAAGCAAAAACCAAATACCTAAGTTGGATTCGAGGAAATGAGATGTCTTGGCTTGTTATCATTTGAATAGCAGAAAATAACCTTTTCGGACCTCTTGTGTGCTTTTTCAAAATGTGTAAAAAAGAACACAGTCTTGTAAAAGTTACAGGGTCATTGAACTAAAAAAAAAATTGATGGACTAAAAACTCATTTCTTCCCATTGCATTCTCATCAAAGCCGTATACCTAAGTTGCAAGTCCAAAGCCGTTTGACCAGGCAATTTCTTGATTCTTCTATCCGCACACAACCCTACAATATTCTCTCCCTTTCCGCTTTTCATCTTTTTCACATTTTGCGAGTTTTTAAAGAAATACAAAAGGAACTCGCTTTTAGGTTCTTGGCTCACTTTTGCCTTTTATCAGTTTTTTTTATCCTAGGCTTGCATTATAATGGAGGGGAATGTCTTGCGTATTAGCCTTTTGAAAGCAGATATGAAGGGGTCGAATTTGCCTACGGTTGATCCCAAATCATTGTCGTTGCTTGGGTATGCAAAAATTCACCAATATCATATGGTTACACTATTCAAGGTCGAGTTGGAGGAAAGCATTGATGGAGGTAATCTGCTGCTTTCTTCAAAATAATCTTCTTTGTCTTACATTAGAGTGCTTGTTTGTCTGTCTCTATGTTTTTTCCGTGTCAACTCGAACCACCCAACATTCTTTCCTTCAAGTGTGCTATGATCTCAGCTGAATGCGAACAAAAACAGACTAATTGAACCAAAATTGATGAAACAATAATTTTTGGTATTTTTCTGTATATTAATACTGGAACCAAATTACAATAGAAATGGAAATGAACAATAATTCAACAGATAGCTTCCAAATATGAGGTATTGAACCTGCAATTTGGAGAAGAAGAACCAAATTTAGATGAGAGAAGAAATTTGGGGTTGAAGAGAAGAGAATCCAGATGAGAGAGAAAATTAATACCAGTGCATAAAATTGCCTTTGACAGTTCCAGATGTTGGTTACATAATAAAGAAATAATTGATCTAAGCCGTCTATTTCTAACTGAATGAATCAATCTCAACTGTTGAGCTTTTCCGTGTTTTGCAAGATGGTCCTCCCGCTTTGGCTAAATGCGAATAGAAATAAAATGATACTCTTAGTAGTTAGGTTCGTTACATACCATTCCCCTTAACAAAATCCTTGTCCTCAAGGATTAAAGTTTGGAAACTTAGCCTTCAAATCAGAATAGTCTTCCCAGGTAGCATCTTCAGTTGGTAGACTTGACCATTGGACTGAAACCTTGACAGCAGCCACATTCCATTTCTTGACCATTTGTCTTTGTAGAATAGCTATAGGTTGCACTAAAAAATTACCATCCTCACCAGTACTGGGCAAGGTAGTTTACCTTGAATCGGCATAAATATTTGCTAGATGTTGCACATAAACTCAGTGTTGTCTAAGGGGTCGTATCGAGTCTCTTAGAATATTAAATGATCGTAGGTTGGTCTCGATTAAAGGCTTTTTTGGATTGAGGGATTTAGGGGATCGGGATTAATGAAATTTCTATGCACTAATGAACATAATCATGAACTAAGAACTGCATAATGAATCACACAATGTGACTCACATTGCAAAATAAAAATTATAAGTTTAAACAGAAGGGTAAAAAGACCTAACGTGTGAAGTTAAGAGAAAAGGTCTGAACTTTATTGAATAATTAAAAAGAAACCTCAGGTGTGCTTTACCAAATCAAAACATGAAGCACCCATCAAGATATCAACCCCCCATCATAATATGAACTCAAAATTTCCTATGGGCTCACTCAATAAAAAATTTCAAATGAAAACATTAATGAAATTGGAAAGATGTCAATGCAAGCCCGAAACAGAAGATTCAACTACAAAAAAAATTTATCTCTTGTAGGCATGGCTCTAACACGATTGGACATAAAATAGTGCAAGAGAAAATTTAAATTGGAGAAAACAACAAAAGCAATTTATCATAGATAACACAAAATGAAATATATATGACATGTATCGTCCTCTTCATATGAATATATTGAAAACATAAATTTCTCCTCACATGCTTTTTTTTTTCTTTTTCCCATTGAAACACAAATCCTATAATATATAAAAGGAAGATAGTGAATGGAACAAAATAAAATCAAGAGAAAAAGAATAAATTATCTTCCAAATATCAATGCAGTGAGTGCAGTGGTGCCCGAGGACAAGGCTAGGTCAATAGAGCATGATTTGGCAAAGGTTTTTTTTTTCTTCTTCTTCTTTGGAGATATTTAAGTTAGATATTTTTAATTTATAGCCTGTTTGGCCAAACTTATTTTTCCCTCAAAAGTACTTATTTTTTCAATAAGTACTTATTTTAAAAAAAGTGAGGTGTTTGGCCAAGCTTTTGGGATAAAATAAGTGTTTTTAGGGAGTAGCAGAAGCAGTTTTTTAGAAGCTAAAAAAATAGCTTTTGCCCAAAAGTACTTTTTTGAAAAGTACTTTTGAGAAAAATACACACAGAAGCACTTTTTAAAAGCTTGACCAAACACTAATTGCTGCTCAATAGTACTTTTTAAATTAATTAGTCAAACACAAACTGCTTTTAGTTAAAAGTACTTTTTTGAAAAGTACTTTTAAAAATAAGTTGTTTTTAGAAGTTTGGCCAGACAGGCTATTATTGTCGGTTCATACTTCGAGGCATTTAGTAGCTTATTTTCCACATAATTAAAAAAGAAGACTTTTTGTCATCATCTGTGATCTGGATTTTTCTTTTTATTAAATGAGAGAAAACTTCCAAAACATTCATCAATATGTCATCTCCAAAACGGAAAAAAAAAAAAAAAACAGCTTCTAGCAGTATATTAAGAGCTATCAATGCCCTTTAATTCACTTTAATTCTAGAACTCTTCAGTAGCATTGGACAACGTTAAA
This sequence comes from Lycium barbarum, assembly GCF_019175385.1. Classification (NCBI taxonomy): domain Eukaryota; kingdom Viridiplantae; phylum Streptophyta; class Magnoliopsida; order Solanales; family Solanaceae; genus Lycium; species Lycium barbarum. The sequence goes on from NC_083337.1 coordinate 168,125,536, forward strand.
AGAAGCAAGAAGCCATCAGAAACAGTTTATAAAAGTTATCTTCATCACTACATTCCCAATTGATTGTACATGAAATTGATTGTAGTACATCTCCCAAACAGACTTGACTTGAAATTGATTGTATGAGAATTGGCTCTAGTAAACATCCCTCGTATACAAAATTGAAGTCGGTTTTACAAAGTACTCACCAACCCTCATTTTATGGCCTGGTTGGTCCGGATCAACAATAAAAGCCGCATTTCGTGTTGTACGTCAGTAGGCTCCGAGGAGAACTCCTCGAACTAATTGACTATAAACTTGAGAAAAGAATTCATCAAAAGACGGCTCAAAAATATAGAAAGAATCATCACCGAGATCGCCATGATACGTCATATTGGCCACAAAGTTTATGGCAAAAACTATTGTTCCCCAACTAAATTGGTACTCAGTGGACCATCGTTTATTAAAGACCCCCAGAATCACAATGTTCTGAGCTACCCGATTGGTTGGGTTATGTATGTTCGACCACATATTTGCCCACAGGTTCAACGCTTGGTTGTCGCTATATATGCTAAGTGGAAAGACGGAATGAGCAAGGCCATAATTATGTCTCACAAACAAAGTTTAGGTCTTCCACAAAGTTTATTTTTACATGGTTGTTCCCAAAAATGGGATGCACATACATCCACTCCACGAAATCCGTGTGTGCCATCCATGCACGTATCATTGCTAGGTAAGATTCTACGGTTTGGCATCCCGTTTGTTGTTCAACAAAAATTCAAATCAAGGTGCTAAAGCTCCTGAAGTCCGCTCTCTTAAGCCGATTATTTACTTGCTGAGAATCGCAAAAATTATTGAGTCTTATTTTTCCGTCCACCCCCAATAAAACATTGTTGTTTAGTTGAGGATAGTCAAAACCCGATCATTAACAGCCTTTAGTGCTAGGACTATATCCTAGAAAGTTCTTCTATAATTGTCCCTGAGGCCAATACATACTCCACCAAATGATTTCCACTTGGAAACTTGTGCATCAACAGATGCTACATTGACTACTTGACACAGATCAGAGTTATGTCTCAACTTTTAAAGTCGCTCAATGAAGACGATGACGCCTCCATTGGGGTGAGAAGCATTTGCAAGGGGCGTAGCTATACCCTCTACACATCTTCTTCTAGCAAGTAGCATCCTATCTACTGCAGCACTAGTGGTTACAAAATCCAAAAAATATAATGCACTCGCTTGAAGCTGTGTATCATCCCCGTTAGCAATATACGTTGTTTCCCAACAATTGATGCTACCCGAAACCAAGTCATGAATGATATAATTTGTTACTTGTTGAATGTGAGTATCTCCCATTGTTAACTATGGGAAGTTTTGGCTTCAAAAGACCCAAAGTTATTATCCTGGTGGTGGAGAAAAGAGAAAATCAGCCTTGTTTCCGTTGGGTTGGTTCTTTGTGTTTGAAATTATAATCCTCACATGCTTTCCAATCGTACAACAGTAATAATTGTTAGGGCTTAAAATAACAACCCAAATCTGGCATAACTTTATATAGTAAATTTATCTTCCTACTATGTAATGTCACGTGTATTAATATTCATGAAAAAAGAGACGACTCACAAATAGGAGGTCATTTTTAATGTAATTTTAAGTAATCACTTTACTTAAACATAGGGTTACAGATAAAAGCTCAAATAATATTTTAAATCTTAACTGTAAAACTTTTAGATATATGTCAGATGGTCCAACATGTTGTTGGATTGGTGCTTCATATTAAATTGACATAAGCGTTTGGTAGATGTAAACATCAACTTAGTATCGTCTAAGGGATCGGATCGGGCCAATTGTGGTCCTGTGAAATGATCTCAAGCTGGTCTCGATCAGAAGATTTAGGGGGCCTGGGATTAAGGGCTTTAGGGGGTCAGGGATTAAGGAAATTTTTAGGAGGATCCCGACCCCTTACCCAGGTGGTTCTTAGGGGGTGAAGTTAGGCGAATTTATTTCAAAATTTATATTAAAATATTTATTATATGAACACTAAAATGATAAGGTGATGTAAGTTAAAGAATTTTAAATTTTAAAATTTTGAATACAATTTTGTAGTTACATAAGTTCTTATTTTGACCTCTAAACTTGCAAATTACATAGTATTTGCAAATTAATCAAATCTTTGCAACATGAAATTTTACTCGAAACCTCAGCTACCTTGGAGAATGCAAATTCTTTGCCAAAGAAAATGGTGGACTAATGAAGATATGAGTTACTTGTTCAAGATGAAATGCAAAAAATGTGGGAAAGTAACTGTAGAACAATGTCCTTGTTTGAATCAGACCGTGGAGAACAATTGAACAGAATTCAACCTTAATTAGAAGTGTAAAATTTGTTCTTGTATTGGATTGTGAACCCTAGTTCCTGGATCCAACACTATCACTTATCTCCATGCTGAGAGGAACATTTAGACACCACTCATTATTTTTTAATGTGTAGGTCTTATTCCTTATTTACATTTTTATGGTGGTTGGATGATTGAAGTATTTTTCCATGAGTTTGTTGGTGTGAATTTGGTCAATGAAAAAATTGTAGACAATGTCAAGGATTTTGGTGACCATATGATAGGATTCCTAAAGGTGAAACACTCACATTTTGGATTGAATTAATGAGCAAACTTGGGAAAGACCCAAATCCTCTCACTAAACTCAACTAAAAAGCACCTAAGTTAATTGAAACCCAACAAAGAATTACACAAAGTGATTCCACAAAGTGAGTAACTCAATATGAACTTCAAGGACAAAGATTCTTCAACCACTAAAAAATCACACTCTTAGTCACTAATCACTCAACGAAGATATTAGATAATCTACCAAACAAACTAATTCACCAATTTAGGTTTTCATCAAAATTCAAGCTAACCTTACTCTAAGCTTAAGAATTACAATTTATAGTCTAGGCTTATTACAACTAGGCGCAAAAGTGACAATAGCTTGACTTAAAAGAAAGCCCAAAACGAAATAACAGAAACTCGAGATGCGGTTGCATATGTGGCTGCATACTGAGTTTGCGGGGCCGCATCCTGGCCGCATTTTGTCTCAGCCACTGGTTGGGACACGGTGGAGATGCGGTCGCATATGGCAGTTTGCGGTCGCATCCTGCACCACATTCTTGGCCGCATCTTGCAATCCTTCTTCCTTTTCGTCCCACACGATCATCCAAATGTTGTAGACTCATGTGTGTTGATCTCCAAGGTCTCTCTTTGCATAAACATGGCCTTTTGCTTGAAAGGCTTGAAGCTCCTTAGCTTGACTCCGAGTCTTGGAGGAGTTGTACCTTTTGATATCGTATCAATATTCCTATGATAAAAGAACGCAGCGGAAGGTTTGTGAGGGTGAAGAGTTGGAGCGAAGGATTTAGTTTTGTATGAGCATTAACTTGACTCTGTTGCTCCGGATTTTTGCTACGTTGGGCAAGTCGTGTGTTGAAGTCCAAAAAACACATAATTTAATATTTATTAGAAATAAACTTGCATTCTTAAAAAAGTTTTTTTCCAATTTTATATTCGTATTTTTCAAAAAATAAATAATGTTCGTATATTCGTTTTGCCCATTCACAGAAGTTGATAGTTAATTATGTAGATAAAATACTTATTGTGAAAAGAAAAAGTTGTCTTTGTCTCTCTCAGATGTGGTTTAAAATTTTCCTTGTGTATTTCTATATGTTCCTCAAGTTAAGTTGGTTAGCTTGGTTATTCAAAATTGATTCTCCTCTTTGGCTCGTGTCACTTTTATTTCTTCACGATATTCATATTTTCAAGTTATTTTGTATGATATTAATGGATTTGATTGACTCGTGTAGCACTAAAACTTATTTTCTATGATTTTGTTGGAGTTTTAAACACCTCCAAAATCAATTCAAGTTTTTTTTTTTTAAATTTTTTTATTGAGCTTCGATTGTTAAATTTGTGCATACGAGAAAGTCACATATATTGACGGGACATCTTTTACTGGCAAGTTCAGCGGAGTGTTGTTGTCTATTGTAGCACCGGATATGGAGAATCATATTTTCTTCCTTTGACATTTTGTCTCGTAGACTCGAAATGTGATGATTCCTAACAATGTTCTTTTGAACAATTGCACAATATAATTCACAACAATGATGCGTTGTGTCTAATTTTGGTAGGCGATCAAGCATAGCAAAAACAATTCCAAAGGTTTATACTCAAATTTAACACGAGTTTTGTATGAGACACCTTACTGAAAGTGTACATGTAAAGTTTCACCGCGGATATTTCCTTCCCCGTTCTTATGTTGTAGCACAAGCGTACAGGATAGATATCTTCACAACAGAGTAGTAAAATATAACAGAGAAAACTGATTAATAAAAATGATTTACGTAGGTTCGTTTGACTTCAAGAGATTCCACTAGTATTGGGGTCATTATATTTTATTCTGGACCTTGTCCCCAAGAAGGCTTGAAAAAGCTCTGTTGCACAGAGATTCTATTTGAGATTGAGTTTTTGCAAATCAAAAACTTGTTTCTAAGAAAAATTGGTTTTTAAAAACAAATACTTTTGTTTACATGCTTTGAAACGAACGTTAAAAGTTGACTGAAAATATTTTTCATAATTGAAATCATTTAAACAATAATGAAGGTAGTGCAACTAAAAGCATCTTCAACTAGTAATGAACAAAGGTACATTTTAATTTAACCGAGTAGTAGGTTTTATATATTTTTCTTGATTTCTCATCGTCGACAACTTATTGATACCACATACACCATATCCCCAACAATTAAATATAAAATAGCAGTGAGGAAAGTAGAAGAGTTAAAAAAGAGAGAATTGTAATCAAAATGTATAGGAACACTATAATTCTCTTTTACTTTTGCTTAAAATCGGAGATTACAACTTTATAAACCAAAAGATCGGCTAAAATTTGAAAACCCCAAAGAATTCATATGTGAAAACTTAAACTAAAAATCTAAACTATACTAGGTTAATATAGTTAAGAGAATTTCATATTGACCAAGTCATTTTGTAAAATTTATAAAAGTAAATATATTTATGTTATAGACACCATTAAAGCACAATCTTAACCAATTAGAGCATATAATTACTATATAATTATCCAAACTACCAGATCACTTTTGTTATGTAAAGTTATATGTTATAAATAAACTTTTTTTTGAGTAGGTATATGTCAATACATCAACTTAACTTAATGGTGTAAAAAACATATACAATGTCGATGCAATTAAACTCTTTCAGATTCAATCAAACACCTCTTCTTAGGATTCAACAGCACTGGTACACAAAATCAAATTGTTTAAACCAATATAAATAACAAAGCATATTTAATTGAGTGCAAAGACCTAAAAACCTTCCGGGCTTAAATTAAGCATGTTGTGTATAGAAAACTAAGGGTTGTTTGGTACGACGCATTAGAGAAAATAATACATAGCTTTTGTATTATTTGATTTCTTGTTTGATAGTGTTTAAATTTTTCAATCTATGTTTACTAGTTATACACCCTATTCGATACTATTATATACATATCAAACCATGGTATATATTAGCAATACCTGAGTTATTAATACATGGATAAGCATGGTTAAAGACACAACTGGAAATCCCTCAAAACCTTTACCAAACCCTTTCCAACATTTTTCAGAGAATTCTAGAAAGGCGTTGCTCTCTCTTCTCTATCTAATAACTAGATGGTCTATGCCCGTGCCCAACACTTCGTATTATAGTGTATCTATGTATATGTAGTTGTGTTTAGATAGTGATAATATATATATATATATATATATATATATATATATATATATATATACTATGTTCAAAATACGATTAATATAACATTGTAGTTTGTGCTCCGTATCTAAAACTTTATTATATTCGTGTTTGCTACGAAAATTTATTAATACTTTTTAAAAGAGAATAAATTGAATTATCACATAACTAAAAAGGACATTTTCAGAACAGAATCAATGGAACTAACTCAACTTCTTTACTAAAGAGTATAAGTTGAATTATCTAATACAACACATTTAGACGTCTTAAGCTTGCTTCGTAATTCAAGGACCACATAAGCAACTTTATGTTGATGCTAGAGACAGTTTTGTTACCACTGTTAGGGATGACAGTTCGGTCGTTACCACTGTCACAGGTGACAGTTTTGCTCTCGGATACTAAAACGTGAAAAGCATAAGCTTCTCAGGTTGTCTCACACCATCACCAAAGCAAGATAATACCTGCAAAATGTTGATGCTTGTTTAAGTTCAGAATGTAATTTCCACTGTCACACCCCATTTTTACCGGAGTTAAATTAGAAGTACGACATATTGGTGATTCCTGTTTTTAGTTATTTTAAGGAGTCGCCACCTAATTAATTATGGTAAATTAGGATACCTAAAGTTTATTATTTATCTAAAGTTGATTTTAAAGTCTACGAAACCAAAAGATCTGAGTAAGGGTTCAATTAGTCTAAAGGGAAGGTATTAGGCACCCTTTAAGACCCATTAATAATGGTTAACCGACCGGACTAAAATTTAATTAGGCTGAGTGTAACTATGATGTTTTAAATGTTTAAGAAGATATCTTATAAGTATTCCTAAAGTTATTTAAAGTAAAATTTGTAGAAGAATAATAGTTGCATAAAGAATTTAAAATAGATTAAAAGAAACGGGACATATGATGCTTATGTGTATTTGAAGGAAAAGTGAGTTATGCCGACTCACAAATTTAAAGAGTTATTGTGGGATTAATGTTAAAATAATTTTAAAGGTTTCATATAGAGACTAATGGTTTAATGTATATATTGCGCTAAGGTTGTTTCAACAAATATGCATTCCAAATGTTGGGAGAAGGATTAAAGTGAAAAGCTATCCGTAAAAAAAAAAACTAATTGATTTTTATTTCTTAGAATAAATTAACGTTAGTGTAAGATTTGTTATGTTTTAAACTTCTAAGATAGTAAGAGTGGATGTTGATTCTTTTAGCTTGAAGATATGTAGGCATACCATTTTGAAAATATCAATTACTCCAAGTAAATATTATAGATACTATAACAATTTAGAAAATAGAATGGAATGTAATTTTTTTGTGGAATTAACTACCCATAACTAAACTAAAACCCTTAATGTTACTAAAGTTTAGTTAACAAGCACGAATGTTAGTCATATAGTATATGTTAAACGCATACAAAAATTAAAATAGAGGGATAAATATAATGTAAATGGGCCCAGCCTATTGGAGAATGCTGAAGTCCGCTACTGTTGGGCTTCGGCCCAGATTTTTTTTTTTTTTCTTGTTTGGCTACGGATTGGGTTGACAGAAGAGGAGGCAATGTTGGGCTTTAGCCCAACGCCGGATGTGGAAGAGGATGAATCCCAAATTGGGACTCCATTTTTTTCTCCGATGGGTACATGCAAAAAAAAAAAAAAAAATTAGTATGGAACAAATGTGACCAGATCACACAACTTCTAAATTAATTTGAGAATCAACTGTTAACATTTGAACAAGTAATAGTACGTATAACAGAACCCTTTTAACTGTTAATACAAGATGAACTAATTGAATATATGGACAGACTTCATTCTATCACTTCTTCTGTTCTTGAAGAAAAGAAACATAATAAGATAGGCATATTCCAGAAACCCAAGTAATGCTGAAACATCCATAAATTCGTCAATTAAACCAGGCTGACTGGTCTGTTTTTTCGGACTATATCATATTGACAACTAAAGATCCTAACATATTCAAAAACGCATGAATCATGATCACATGAAAGGAAGTGGAACCAGATTGCTTAGTCTTTTAAGTTAAACTACAAGCTAATCATATGAACAAATACATCATGCTGCTGTTCAGATATACGTTGGAAGCATATCAAGATAACTTCATGTTTTCTACTACCGCACATTTAACTGACTCCTAATATTAACCGCTTACCCGATAGACCGCAACCAAACAGGAATGGAACTGCAGAAAACATCAAACAGAACCTTCAGGGGACTGTTCTTACCTATTCCTACCCCTAATACTTCAAATCTTTTTAAGAAAAAGATAACGGTTCAGTTCTATTCTCATACCTTGCACGCACATATCACCTAGATCCAATTCATCAAATACTCAAATACAACTATATTCTTCCCACGATGACACAGAGTCAAACACAGAGATATACCCCACAGCTTTGAGTCATATATAAACGTACTAAGACTGCCATAAATACCCAGGTGTGTTTAAAAAGATATCTAGCTTAATGGAAATATGAAAACAACATCTAACCATCCTATTTTAGATGAATCAGACTCTATTTTTTAGATAACACAGTGATGCTGAAAATACCCGAATTTGACTTCTGAATAGAATCTTATCAGTAACTAATGAAGTTCTGCTCCAGATTAGTTCTAGGACTACAGACAATAAAATTAATATCTTAAACAACCTTAGTCTCATGCAAGCAACACACTTTACAATAAGATATTCAACAACATTAATAAGCAAGATTATAGTACTAATATATTTACTGGATACTCATGCTCTAGAGGGCTGAAATAGATTCGAATAAAACAACAAAGTAGAGACTAAACAGGATGTTCCCACATTCTCATTTTTAATAGTCTTAAATATTATAGCAATCAGTGAGTATATCAGGCTGATTCTGAATCTCAATATGTAATTCTAAGGTTCCAAGCAGGGGACAATATAAAGGTTCAGACCATAGTGTTTAGAATTAAAGAAATCACAGACTCGACTAGGTAAGACCAAAGCCAAACAAGACAGAACAACAATTTGCTTCAGATCAACTATAGTTTTATGCAGCACATTGCTGATAGGATTCGAATGATATTGACTATAGGCAGGCAAATATCAGAAGACTCACAGTTTTAAGGAACTAATGGTCAAATTCAAGGAATACTTAGGAACAACACCTCACATAAATGAAAGATATGATAGTGCTAAAGTTAATATGCTGATAATGCAGCCATGCTTGAGGGCATTCATTCAATAATCAGATTTAAGCTTTCTAAGGAAGTATTTAGGCATGCGTGATCTTCAACAACCCAACATGCATGTGTACTGACTCCTATGATAGACAAGCTAGCAATGCATTAATCATCCCTCAAAGAATAATTGAATATAACTATCCTAGTCTAAACTGAAACATGTTTGACAGCGAACTAATCAACTAAACCAAACTAGATTCGGTTACATTACACACTCCACTTGAGCTAACAGTAATCACATCACTGCTACTGTTTCCATATCAACATTAACCAAGACAGAAAACTTAAATCTACAGATTTGATAGATAATTATAGAGATGATTCAGCGTCGATCTGTTCTAACCACGTACACAAATATTCCTAGGATATACATACCTCAAAATGTATATCATATGTATATTGAATGTGTATCTTCTTCTTACTTTGGTATCCCCACTGTATATCCTATGTATATTCGGTTTTAAATAGGTTCCAAGTCCTGGAAATTCAGTCTAAGCATCTGAATTACGGTATGCATCTTTCAAATTCATGTTTAGCAATTAATGTCCTATCCTAACAGCATCCAAACATTAAACAAATAACGCGACGACAAAGAAAATCACATAATCGGCAAACGTATAGCGGTATGCGCCAAATTTTAGCCAAACAGAAATTAAAAAATAAGCATGACAAATGTATCGAGATTTACCTCGTTTTTGTGCAGTGAACTGAGATCGTCGGAGTTCCGGATCTACTCGAGGACGACGAACAAACACTGCTTGCGATTAAAAAAAAAGATTTTTTGATTATGTGAAATATAGTGATTTAGAACGATGTCCGGTTAAAGTTCACCGGAAAGAATGAATGTTTTCCTCTCGTTCCCAAATAATTCCCTCTTTTTATAGGATTGTGATTAGGGTTTTAGATGGAAGAAGAAGAGGAGCGGGGTGTAGCGAGTGGGGGACAGCGACGAGTGGGAGTGGAGGAAAATCAGGGAAAGGGGAGCAGCGGTGGAAAAGGAAAAGAGAGAGAAAAGGAGGAAAAGGGAAAGAAGAGAGGGAGAGATGAAAGAGAAAGGAGAAAAAAAGAAAATGAGGGGGCGGCTGAAGGGTTAGGTTTTAGGAGTAAAAAAAAGAAATGGACGATTGGGCCGGGTCGGGCGTAATGGGCTGGTCCGAAAAAATGGTAGTGGGCTGGCCCATTAATTTAAATATGGGTTGAAAATGTGGGTTGGGTATAGAAATGTGGGTTGTTTGTTTGGGTAGGAAATAATATTGTATTTGTATTTTAAGCCATTAATTTGCTGAAAAAATATTGGTCCTTCCTCCGCTATTTTAATTATTTCCGGGCTTGTAATTTAGTAACTAGTACAATATTTATTATGTGAAGATAAATAGCAATTTATTTATATAGAAAGTAAGGATTTACAAAGTGTTGTCTTGTAATTAATTTAACGATTCCAAACCCGAAAGTGAAATGACGATGAACATTTAAAATTTGTGATAAATTAATACTTGCAATGTTAAAATAAAAGTAGCGAATATAAATAGCAGTGAAAAATAAAGTATCTAGCTCGTCAATAAATTTAGACGTCCGAGTGAATAAAATTAAATAAAGGAGGGACAAAATTGGGTGTCAACATCCACGATAAGTGAAAATTTGTGAAATGAATCAATGTACCAGAGAGAAACCAAAATTAATGGTGATCGCTGCTTAAAGAGCACTATCAACAACAAACCACATATCATCCCAAACACAGACTGTTAACCCCAAAAGAGCATAAGAGAGTAAGAATTAAGATTATTACGTTGCAATAATAACAACCACAACGTGCTTGCTGCAAGAATATAAGTATTAAAGTAACAATCACAAGATGCTTGTTGCAAGAATATAAGTATATAAAGCACCAACCTTAATGATCCAGTTAACTTGTATTCAAAAGAGGGGTTGAACATCCTTGGTTTCAGATTGAACTTATTGATATCATAAAAGAATTTATCTTATTACAATTATCAAGCACAGGGAGAATATGGTATATTTGAAAAAATGTGCACAAAGAAGAAGTCTTCGTAATTTAAGTATTTCATTGATGAATATGAAGGATATTTCTTCCTACAAACATCATTTTGACAAATAACACAATCAGTGTAGGAGAAATTTATAAGCAGAGAAACATGGTTCACGTTCAACAATGTTTTAATCGTGTAAAAGATGACTAAACTTCTAAAAGTTTTTGCAAAAACAAATATGATAAAGGAGCGACCAGCATATGCTTAAACTATTTCAGACATTTTCAATATCAGCAACCTTTATATACTCTTCATGTGATGTTTTCCATGCAACATCCGCGAATGGACAAATTATGAACCAAAATTGGCATTTGTAAAGTTATCTCGATATCACAATAAAAAAGAGGAAATTAACATATTGATTGGTTATACGCATGTCATTGGTTTTCATAAATCTTCTAATTTACTTCGATGTCTATTCTTATTAGAGGAAAAGAACTCCATTTTCTGATTGCAAATGCTACATATACTTCCTCTCATTTTGTGAATTGGGTTAGTTCGTTCCAAATTCATTAACATAAATCTATTGTATTAATGAAAACTAATCAACTGTAAAAGGCTGCTTATCCAACTAAATGAAAATACAGAGTATGTGAGAGTTTCATCCAAACTATGACTTTTTTTCCTCAAAAGAACTTGTAAAGAGGATCGAATACTTAACAACTTACAACTACCTGTCATACATTCCATGTCGATCCATTTTCAAACATTTAAACATAAATGAAAATGCAAAAGCAGAAAGATGTTTTAAGTAGAGGAAGTAACAGTCAGCACCGTCTAAGAAGAACACAAACCTCCAAATGATCAAGTCTGAGCTGGCCGAGTTGTGTGAGCCTCAACTACAACTCTATTTAAGTATGTACAAAGAACAAGGAATAATAGAAATATTATTTCGCATAAAGAAGGAGCAGAGACCTCAGACTGAGTCCTATAAGCCCAAAATTGTTTCCACTCCTTCCTCCAACTCACTTAACAATCTATTCATTCTTGGACATATTTTTTGAAGCTGGTAACTTTTCATTCTTGGACATATTAAGACTCCACTTGTACATCAAAATAAATATTTAAAGCAGTAATCCGAGAAATAACTATTGGGCGACACGCATCGGCATACATTGCAAGGAGCAGATTAGTACAAGGCACCAATAGTAAGGATGGAAGAGATTATAAAGGGGCATCCAAAAGAAGTAAATCTATTTTGATTTGATAACAAAACGCCATGTAATAGATATATCGATGCCTCTGCATACCATACAATAATCAGATACCTTCTCCTAAGTGTTGCAAAATGTAGTGTCACATGGCATAAGTAAGGAGAAAGAAGAATTATGCTCAAATCATGGAAGTACATGGAAACAACATAAATACCATTATCAAATAAACTTGCTAGTTAAAACTACATTATGTTTATTCTCATTAATTTCCTGTCATCTCAATTTTCATATAATTTTCTAAAAAGATTGAAGGTCTTATTTCTCAAAGGAAATAATGTTGCTGATCTTTACATGACTAAAGTGCCTCTATGCTTCTAAGAGAATAATGAAAAACCTTGAATCAAACAACATTTAGAACTACTTCTACCTTAGCCCATTGCTTAACAGAAAATAGGAAGATCTAAGGAGGAGGCTGACCAGAGATAATTCGCAACATGCCTGCCATAGCATTTTCCATATGATTCATGGATGGCCTGAGAGGAAATTAGCCAGATGGAAGAGCCAATATTTGTCCTTGAGGGGTAGAGTGACACTCATCAACTCAGTCCTTGATTCCCTACCAACATATATGATGTCTCTGTTCCCAATTCCAGCAGGGATTATCAAGAGGTTGGATAGCATCAGGAGGAAATTCCTGTGGCAAGGAAATAAAGAAAAAAAAAACAGTTTGTAAATATTTCACAAAATTTATACAAGTTCAATTGTAAGTTTAAACTTTTATTCGTACACCGCACACATCTGATACGATATAGCATGAAATATCAATTACAACTATTTATCACATACCGGAGCATATAACATCAGAACCAAAAAAAAAGTTAACAATGATAGGAACAAAATGGCGATACTTTCAAAGGTACAAAACTATCAGTAAGGCATATGACTATTCAGAGAAACACATAGCATGAGCTATTCATGGTTCAACAGCATGAATAGAACACACAAATTACCTCTTCATAGTTGAAGTGGTGGACTTTCTTCAAAATTATTCCGACTAAATGAAATAAAAGACATGAAATTTAAATAATTACATCCACAAATTGGAGAATGAACCTTTTGAGGAAAGAACTTCTTGAATTCATAAGACTTTCTCTGGAAAATCAAACAGTGCCGACCCCTCGAAAAAAAAAAGGGCAGACTTTATATTCGTAGTTCAGTCATGAAATTTATTTGAAGCTGTAATTTGTATTTTAACTACAGTTAAATTTGTGAATCTCCTCTGCAGTAAGGAATCATCATATTCTTTTTTTAAAAATTTCTCTATCACATTGCCTGTTGTCACTCCCTACAACAATATCTCAGAAAAAAAACCTGAAGATTTTTAGTTTTTCCTAACAGAGAATCAGGAAGCACATATAGCATATTGATACTCCTATTAACAAATTGAAAAGCAAAAGAATTACATACCTTCCTGCTCACTGTTCTTGAAGAATTTTCCTTCAAACATTCAGTTTCTTTTATTTTACCCAAATATTATCCCCAAAAAAATTAAGCAAAATACAGAATTAATAGTGTGCTAACCTTCTGAAATTAGCGGACTATGTAGAGTATATGATTTATATAGAGAAAATTAGAGTAAAACAATCCCACATCTCCGCCTAAAGAACTCATGACAACAATAATCAAGAGAAGAGTACAAAAAATTTGAAGAATAGTCTAAAATGAATATTAACTTTAAAATTGAGCTCAAAGCTTTGCCCTAAACTCTTTCTCCTTCAAGCCTAACTCTCCAACTCCAAAATACTCAAATAGTCCTGAATGGATGTTACAATTTCCCTGATATACCAAGAAGCTAAAATAAAATAAAAATAAAAATAAAAATGCACACATCTACTGATTTTAGTCAACAAATTTATGGACCAGATATCGTCGAAAGAGGAAAAAGAAAATATACTTATAGATGCGACTCCAGAAGAAATGCTTTAAGAGCCCATTTGGATGGGCCTATCTTGACTTAAAAGAACCAAAAATAAGTCAATCCAAATAGGCTCTTAAGTACGTGCAGATGAATAATTTTATCCCAATTATCAAAGATAAGATGGCTCCTTTGGCACTTCTAACCCCTGAATTATCACCTTAAAAAATTAAGCAAGTTTTTTAATCATGTAAAAGATGATTAAACTTATAAAAGTTTTTGCAAAAACAAATATGATAAAGGAGCGACCAGCATATGCTTCAACTATTTCAGACATTTTCAATATCAGCAACCTTTATATACTCTTCATGTGATGTTTTCCATGCAACATCCGCGAATGGACAAATTATGAACCAAAATTGGCATTTGTAAAGTTATCTCGATATCACAATAAAAAAGAGGAAATTAACATATTGATGTTAAGTCCAGAACCCCCATCAATCAACACTTTAGCCACAAACATGTTACGACACTTGACAGTTATATAGAGCGCTTTGTTATGCATGCATCCTTCTGGCGGCAGTTCTTCATTATCGAAACTGATTCGATGGCTATCAAGTACGCGCTCAATCATCCCAGCTAACGCCTCACTAGTTGTTTCGCTTGGGACTTATGCTTCATTCAAGATTTTCAACAGTGCATTTCTGTGCATATCCGAACTCAAAAGCAAAGAGAGAATAGGAATTTGAGCATTGGTCTTTTTCAACTGATCCACGACCGAGTACTCACTGGCCTTAATCTTCCTCAAAAATTCTTCTGCTTCGAATTCTGTCACGACCCTTTTGGGAGGTACGTTGGCTTCCTTAACTTGCCCCAATCTAACTAGCTCTTCTGGAGAATAGCATCTTCCAGACCTTGTCATTCCTGATGTCTTAACCTTGTCAGTGATCGCGTCCTTTCCTCGACATTCCATCACAGTTTGTTGATAATTCCATGGTACGGCTTTTGTATCGAGCACTGGTAACTGATTTGGTGCTTGAACTACTTCCACAGGTGTTGATGAAGCTCCTAATATCTCGATAGGTACAAAACCCCTTATCACTATAGCCGGAGAAGCAACGGCTACAAGACCTTGATCTTCCACGCTATCCACAGGCACTATGAATTTGGCTGGATCGTCATCATTTTCATCTATTCCAATCATATTTATCGTGGCCCCATCATGGGTCGGGAGTGGATTGTTAACCACGTTTGGTGCCGGCTGTTTGACCATGATCTGTTTTGCTTCAATAAGATCTTCAACCTTGTGTTTTAATGAGTAACAACGATCAGTGGAATGGCCTTTTACCCCCGAATGATATGCACACGTTTTAGTGGGATCAAAACCTCTAGGTAATGGATCTGGAATTCTACCTTCCACAGGATACAATAAGCCTGAAGCTTGCAGTCTTTCAAAAACAACGCTCAATGGCTCTCCTAACGGTGTAAAATTGCGGAAAGGTCTATTTGGGCGAGGTGCGGATGCATTGTTTGGATGATGAGATTGTGATGGTGGAGCTGGGCATGTTGGTGGTCGTGGAGCTCGATATGCTGGTTGTGTGTTGTAAACAGGGTAGGATATTTGTGGTGATTGAGGTTGGTAAGATAAAGCTTGGTCGTATGGATGTGGAGAATATTGGAAATATTGTGAGTGGTGAGCGTTAGAATGATATCGCGGGGGTTGTTGATGGTGGTATGATGTGTTTCCCAAAGCCATTACCGATGCTGCTTCTTTCTCTTTTTTCTTTCCGTTTCCGAGAGTACCAGTTTGTATGGCCCTACTAGTAGACTGTAAAGCCGCAAGACTTGTTATTCTCCCTGTCTTAATGACATCTTCAATCATGTCCCCGGCTTTGATCACCTCTGCAAAAGTCTTTCCACCCATTGTCACCAAACGTTCATAGTATTCCGGCTCTAGCGCTTGAATGAAGAAAGTAACCATTTCTGTCTCCTCCATGGGTGGGTGTACTCTAGATGCTTCTTCCCTCCACCGTATAGCATATTCTCGAAATGATTCGGTGAACTTCTTCTTCAACTTTGTAATTGAGATTCTGTCAGGAGCGATCTCAACATGAAACTTGTAGTGATCCACAAAAGCATTTGCCAAATCATCCCAAGTACGCCATTTGGTTGTATCTTGCTTAGAATACCACTCCAAGGCTTTTCCACTCAAACTCTGATTGAATAGTTTGACTCTTATCCCTTCATTCTTCCCCACACCAATCAACTTTTCACAATAGACTTTCAAATGGAAGAAAGGGTTCCCCGACCCATCAAACTTCTCAAATTTTGGAATCTTGTAACCTGGTGGCAATTCTACCTCAGGAAATGCACATAATTCTTCATATCTCACGCTTTGGTTACTACCAAGTCCACGCAAACTTCTCATGGCATCCTCCAAACTTTTGAGCTTTCTATTTATCATTTCATCATTAATTGACCGTGCCTCATTTTCAACTTCGACATAATGATCGACATCTGTGCGACATTGTCCCTGGATTTGTGTCATGGGTGGAGCTGTGGTATAAGTATATACTGGCGGAACTTGATGTGTATTGGTAACATCATGTGCCGGCGGTATGAACTGAGTTTTTCAAGAGGTGGCTGTAAATAAAAGGGGAGCATTTTGAGTGAGGGGTTCGGAACGAACCGGGTGAGAGGTGGTAAAATAATTTGCTTGGTTAAATTCGTCCAAATTTGGGAATGGATGTGGCATAGGCAAAGTCTGACGAACTCCCTGGGACGGAGTCATATGTGGCGGTGTTTGAGAAAATGACCGGTTGTGAAGTACCATGTGACTTAATTCAGCAAATCGTCGCTCCAAACGAGCAATGATCTCCAAATGTGTTTCTGGTTGATTAGAAGATGTGGGATCACTCGTGATCGGCAAACTAAGAGATGGCTCAGATGAAGTGGTTGCATTGATCAAACTTTGCTCCATTTTAGAACGAGTCTTTTTAGTTAACCAGATGATTAGTGATGAGTCAGAGTCTGATTTTTTGGCTCTAGACCGTGTGAAATATGGATGCTCCGCCAGTTCCCCTTTAGCACAAGTCAACCTTTTTATTTTGAAAAATAAATTTTAAAAAGAAAAAAAGATAAAACAAGAAAAAAGAAAAAAGAAAATGAGTCAGTATACGGTAAGGACATATTATTGCATATAAACACATTATTGCACATAATACATCGCGTTTTATAATGCAAGGGACCTCTTTATGCCAGAGGTAGGCCTAACGAATATTTGAAGGACAAACATGTCTTTTATGTATCATTCCACAACTCCTCCTAAAAGTAATTTGCAAGAATAAGAAATTATTACATGCCAATAATACATCTCAAAATCAACCTAAGATATCTAATACTTCAACTTCACTAATTTCTTTGGTTGTCTTCGACCTCCGGCATTAATTGAATGCTCCACGCAACCTGCGACAAAAGGTCAGTTTCCTCGAAATATTTGTCTATAGAGTACTAGGTCCACATATTCTACATATTTGTCCCTCAAATAATGCACATAGATAGTGAGTAGTGTCACTTAGAGTCATAGACTCATTTGGACATTTGGTAAGGTTGACTAATGGACTTAATACACCAAGGGTATTAAGCCTCCTAGGTTTAAAATGATGCATGTCCTTACAAGGTTTTGGTTTTCGCTCTACCTAGGTAGACTAAGAATGGTTTTCCTATGACACAAGGCTCCCCCAAGCGGACAACTTGGAAGTGGAAAGTCCGTGGCCGTCGACTGCACCGCCGATCGACTAAATCCACAAGACCAATCCAACTAAAAGGGGTAATTTAGTAGTGCACGGGCGCAAACTGCGAAGCCGCTTTAAGTGTGTGAATATGTGTGAGTTTTCCAGGAGTGGAAGAAATATGAGCGGAATGCCAATTTAAGGAAAGCAATAACATACATATTACATAGAAATGCATATAAAGAATAAAACAATAATAAACATTTAAAAGCATATAAAGCAAAAATACAGAAAAAATAAAGCAAAACAAACAAAACATCCAACAAATTATTTATTAACCTAAGTTGTTATGGTTAAGAACCTAAAGTCCCCAGCAGAGTCGCCAAGCTGTCGCACACCATTTTAACCCGGAAGTTATTATTAGGGAGTATGACGTATTGGTGATTCCTATTTATTTGTTTTATTTTAAGGAGTCGCCACCTAATTAATTTTAAAGGTGAATTAGGACACCTAAATACTAACTAAGGTAAAGTTAAAACTAAACCTCCGTTAATAGTCTGCTTAACCAGTGTGATTCTAGGTAAGGGCTCTATATTATCCTAAAGGGAAGGGGTTAGGCATCCTTTAGAATCCGCTAACTACGGTTGTCCGGCCAAACTTAGGTTAATTAATTGAAGTTAAAGATGTAACATCTAAATTTTAAGAAGTGGGCTTGTAATGCTACTAATGTTTCAAAAGAAAAAATATGAACTGCTTAAAATAAAACTTATACATATTGCTAAGGCTTAAATAAGAAGGTTATTAAAATAAGACTAATACTTTGTATAAAAGAAAATCTTAAAATACTATTTGAATAAAATTTATAATAGTTGTTAATAGATTTAAAAGAAGTAGCATAATAAAAATGAAGTTTACAAAGTATGATAACTTACATATAAGTAGAAGAACAGATTTATGCAATGTTTTAATAAAAAATTAAGCAATGAGGTATTAATTGACTTTGAGTTTTAGAAGTGTGAATAAAAAATACAAAATAGCTAATAGATTTCCTTTATCTATTTTTATTATCTTTATCAACTATGCTTAATGAAGAATATGCGTGATTGACTCAAAAATTTGAAGAGTTTAAAAAATGTGTTTGAATTTATGTTTGCATATTAATGATGTTTTGAAATTTCTAGGATAGTAAGAATAAAATACGATTCTCTTAACTCGAAATATAAAATCATGCCATTTTGCAAATTAATTATTCCAAAATAAAACGTAAAAAGAAGAGAATAACTTATGGAATTAATTGTTGGTCTTCCTTAAACTAACCACCCATTACTAAAACTAAACCTACTAACTCATTAAGGTTCATCTAAGTTAACAAACAAAACAAACAAAGAGTCAGTTGCATAATATGAATTAAATGCCGAAAATAAAATAAAGGAGCAAATAATGTCAAATGGGTCCAGCCCGTTTTGGGACTGCTGGAAACTGTTTACTGTTGGGCTTCGGCCCAGCAGATTTCTTTTATATGTTGTTGCGGGTCCGTTGCTGCTGTTGGGCTTAGCCCAGAATATTTTAATCTGCTGTAGGTATAGATTGACCCGAGAGGAGGTAATGTTGGGCCTTGACCCAACACCGAATGCGGAAAAGGAGACAAGTCCCCCGGACTCGTATGCGATGGTCATGCAAAAAATGAAAGGAAAAGGATTAGTATATAATCGATGAATAAGTTAAACATGTCAAATATAAATTCAAAAGAATCAGCAGATTAGGCATATTCTTGCAACATGATAACATATTAAGTTTTAGACGAATGCAGGATATGCACTAGCAATATAACGTAAGATAAGGGAAGGTTTAACACAACAAATTTCTTCTTTAAACAAACGCAACAATCATACCTAAAGGAAAAAGTCTACTCGCATAGAGATAGCTCGTCACAATGACCAAACAGAAAACACAAATATATATATAAAAAAAATAACACAGATCCTTCTAACTTCCTAAGAGACAGTGACTCCAAGCATGGAAGAGTTCAATTGTTTTAGGTCGATAGCTAAGTTCACAGACTATTTCAGAACTATTTCAGAAACAAATATACACATCTGGTCAGGTTGCTTTAAGAATAGATATCAACTATTTCAGAACTCAGATTTCAATCAGAAATATCTTAAGAGGATAAAAGGAAACCAATTTATCCAAATTCGAGCTTAGAAAGGAAACTGAATTGTTTCAAGTTTGAGAAAAGACTTATTATTTGGGAAAGAAAACAATAAAGGAATTAACTTGGACAATCATCAGGTATTCAATTTTATTTTAACCAATCTGGAACTTATGCAGGCAGGACCAGATGCTATGTTGGGTGAACTTTAAATAACCTTTTAGAAAAGATGCTATGCTTTAATATGCAATGTGTTTAAGACAACCATGCAATTAGTCATACTAAACTTAGACATAAAGGCAGTTTTGACGAACTAAACATGACTCAGGCCAGCTACAGGATTGGACTTTCAGTCAAGTATATTTATACATCTGATATATTATGGCAACTACAGAGCCCCCTAAGCTTTATGCTTATTCAAGTTCACACATAAAGAAAGGACAGAGCTGAAAATACTGCACCTACTTCATAAAAGGGAATTCATGCTATCTTAGGATCTTCCATACAAATATCCGACCTCACAGTCACGTTTCTTATCGAAGAAAATAGAAAGGGCTAAGTCAGATATATATACGGACTGGTGTTGACGAACAGAGGCAGAATAAGGGTTTATAAAGATATATATGATCATTTTTATGAAGGCATTCTGCATCTTAAGTTAACTGAGGTAACAAAACTAGATAAATGTCAAGTTGCTTGGGCAAACACACATGGGCAACTGCATTTTTTTTTCAAAATCAACAGGCAAATGCAAGACAAGAAACATGCTGGTACATTGAGACTCTCAGTTTTTTAAACCATAAGGCAGCATATGCTTGACCCTCAAGATGATGTAAATGGCTTATGAATGACTTAAAATACTTAGCACTTAATCATTTGGCCGAACAGAATCAACACTACCAATAATACTCTGTGAGTCTACCAGAAAATATTCGCCTAATCCCAATACTAGATATTCAAATAAATGTACATCGACATCTACCTTTATCCGACTTAACTGATCCCTGGTCTTGCTAAACGTGCTTTTAAATGCACATAACAGTTACCATCACACCCATGTAAGTAACCACAAAATGCATTTAAGAATACAAAAAACAACCTAAAACAGAGAAGGTAATGGCCACACACAACCTTAAAAACTGCTAATAACATGCTAAACATTATTCAAACGACACAATGAGGGCCAAATTATCCACTAAAGGGTAAAACATACTAAACTTAAACTAAACAAAACTAAACCAGATTGATCTAAGCAGAACTGAAACAATATCTATCAATGCTATCATGCTACCTCACTAACAAACATGTAAAGCATACAAACACGTAACACAAAACAGAATATGCTCAATTCATAGATAAATAAATAAATAAATAAAAGGGATGTTTACCGACTGAACAACAGAGAACACATATCGACACACGAAAGAAGAGAACATGCGAGTTAAGTAAAAAAGATAGGGTGATTACGGACCTTCTTCGGGTGCAGCGAAGTGAGGCTCGAGCCTCCAATATACCTCGAAACACTTCGAACCCGCCGAGTTATTTCCTCGAAACCAAACAGAACCAAATGCGGAAACAAAGAAAACGATTTAGATTTTTTTTTCGATATCAGACAATGCCACCACTGCTAAAATAAACTAATCTTTCTCGGGAATTCTCAAGTAGCTTAAACTTATGCTTTGTTTGGTTGAAAAGGAAAGGGAAAAAATGACTTGTTTCAATTTTTAGGGGTTTCTATGCTAAAAGAAAACGGGTTCTTGGAGGAATTTTATGAATCCAAAAAAAATCCCCCGGTTCTTGGGGGAGGGGGGGGGGGTTTCGCCAATCAAAAATCCTCCTTATTTTTAGAGATTTCGGGTTCCACTAGCTCGTTTTTGCAAGGTAATTTTGGGGTTCTCCAACCTGTCCCTTCTAAACGATTCCACCCGACTATTTATGGGGATTTGGGGGTTCTTTTGAGTTGAAGAAAAAGGAGAGTGGAGCGGGGGGACAAGACGAAGGTGGGGAACAGAGGGAAGTGGAAGCGGGGTGCAGGCGGCGGTGGTGGGGACGATGATGAGAAAAGGAGCGGCGGTGGTGGGGTTGAAGATGACGATGAAAGAGGAAAAGAAAAGGAGAAGGGAAAGAAAAGAGAGGGGGGAAGATGAGCGGCGGTAAAGAGGAGAAGAGAGAGGAAGGAGAGAAAAAGAAAAGGGGGGGGGGGGTGTCGGCTGAAGAAAAAATATGAAAGGGGTAGGGAACCCTACCCGTTTTCATTTAATTAGAAAACGGGTCGGGTCCATTTTTGGGCTGGACCGGGTTTAATGGGTAATGTATTGGGCTGAATTGGTTGAAAATGTGGGCTGGGGTGAATTAAAATGTGGGTTGGGAATAAAATGTAGACTGGTCTGAAAATTGGGCTGGGGTGAATTAAAATGTGGGCTGATTTTATGAATTGGTTCGAAAATAGTATGGATTGATTGGGCTACTACATTTAAATAAAAGACCTATTTAAATAAACTTGTGTTAAAATATTACTTAATATAAAATATGCAATTATTAGTATTCAGATAATAAAAAATGGCGTTGTAATAGTCGTGCAATAATATTTCGAAAATTCACCGTAAATAAAATTATTATTTAATTAGGCGAAGATAAATGCGATGTGAGTGCGTAAACCGATAAAATGTGCTAAAATGATAAAATAATAATAATAGCAAATAATAATAATAATAATAATAGTAACTGTAATAGAATAATAAAACGTGAGTATTAATAAGAGGCTAATAATTATAGTAAAATATAAATATTTTTTTTTTTTAATTTTCCCAGAATATCAGAAGCGTAAATAGGTATTTCGGAGGAGAGGCGGGACAAAATTGGGTGTCAACAGACTCCACTTGTACATCAAAATAAATATTTAAAGCAGTAATCCGAGAAATAACTATTGGGCGACACGCATCGACATACATTGCAAGGAGCAGATTAGTACAAGGCACCAATAGTAAGGATGGAAGAGATTATAAAGGGGCATCCAAAAGAAGTAAATCTATTTTGATTTAATAACAAAACGCCATGAAATAGATATATCAATGCCTCTGCACACCATACAATAATCAGATACCTTCTCCTAAGTGTTGCAAAATGTAGTGTCACATGGCATAAGTAAGGAGAAAGAAGAATCATGCTCAAATCATGGAAGTACATGGAAACAACATAAATACCATTATCAGATATACTTGCTAGTGGACTTTTCTTGCTTTAACTGGTTAAAACTACATTATGTTTATTCTCATTAATTTCCTGTCATCTCAATTTTCATATAATTTTCTCAAAAGATTGAAGGTCTTATTTCTCAAAGGAAATAATGTTGCTGATCTTTACATTACTAAAGTGCCTCTATGCTTCTAAGAGAACAATGAAAAATTGCGGTCATTAACATGTTGTTTTAGTTTTTCCTAACAGAGAATCAGGAAGCACATATAGCATATTGATACTCCTATTAACAAATTGAAAAGAAAAAGAATTACATACCTTCCTGCTCACCATTCTTGAAGAATTTTCCTTCAAACATTCAATTTCTTCTATTTTACCCAAATATTATCTCCAAAAAAATTAAGCAAAATACAGAATAAATAGTGTGCTAACCTTCTGAAATTAGCGGACTATGTAGAGTATATGATTTATATAGAGAAAATTAGAGTAAAACAATCTCACATCTCCGCCTAAAGAACTCATGACAACAATAATCAAGGGAAGAGTACAAAAAATTTGAAGAATAGTCTAAACAAAAAGGCAAAACC
Organism: Lycium barbarum; assembly: GCF_019175385.1. Taxonomy (NCBI): domain Eukaryota; kingdom Viridiplantae; phylum Streptophyta; class Magnoliopsida; order Solanales; family Solanaceae; genus Lycium; species Lycium barbarum. Next base: position 168,149,306 of record NC_083337.1, read on the forward strand.
CCAAAAAAAATTGCACTTTTGCGAAAGATTCAAAATCCACTAAAACAATATTCCCAAAGAAATGAAAATGGATATATACACCAAGAACTCTATATCTACTATTGCAGTTTCTTCTCTTCTTTTTGGAGCTGCTGGATTTATCTATATTTCTACTTTATCTCCTTTCTGCCCTAAAACTTTCTTTTCTTTACAAATTAATCCAACAAACTCTTCACCTGTAACTGTAAGTACGCTATCATTTCTTTTCCATAATTTCGTTTATTACATTAGAAAGTTGAAGAAGCTTTAAAAAATGGTGAAGAAGCTTTAAAAAATGCTATCAAAAGAAGAAACGATGCTCAAATTAGAAGAGTTCAAAAATTAATACCTGATATCTGAAAATTGCAGCACCAGCCTGAGCAAAATTATACTATATTTTTGGTGGTATAAATTGATGAGAAGCTTCTTGATTTACTGTATGTGAAGAGGCTGAAAATTTTCTGGATTGAGTTTTGGGTGAAGCTTGTAGCTTCTCCTGCTTGTACTTGTAGAAGTTTCTGGATTGATTGTGGATTGAAGGTAATATAATCTTCTACCCTTTAGAAGTGAAAGCAGCTAAAGTGGGTTTATTAAAAAGCGGGTCATAAAAAAATATGTGGGCTCATAATATTTTTTTGGGCCCACAAACGGACGACGAAGGTGCCTGTTAAACTGGCTCTTCTAAAGGATAGTAATTAATTAAAAGAAGAATATTTCTTTTTATATTTAATAAATTTCTTATAATAATATTCTTTATTTTATCCTTAATGACAATTTCTTATATTTATATTCAAAATTCCCGAAATTCAAAGAATATTTTAAATATATTACACACATATTTAACTTAACCCCATAAAATTCAACAATCTTTCGTGCTCGGTCAGTCAAGTACACTAACTATTTTGTTACCCTATCAAAATACTTTCTCATTATAGCATCATATAATAATTCACGTGGTTCAGTACCAAACAAGACAATCTTCGATGAGTACAAATATGTCGATGGATAATATGTTACAGATTATAGTTTTCTTTCCTTTTATATATTTATTTATATAATATATTAGACCTCTTTGATTACTATTAGAAGAATATTCGAGGTTTAGAGGGTAGCTTCAGCTTTGATTGAGCAATGCATTGAGCTCACGACTGATGTGAGTATTTCTTTTCTTTTTTCATTTTGTTTATTCTTTTTGGTTTTCATGCTCTATATTTATATAGCACGAATCACTTATTTTCCATCTTAACAAGATGACAATTCCTCTCCCCACCCCCCTGCACCCCAAAACCCAACCCCAAATAGTTTGAGTGAGAATACGTACCAAGCATTTTTTGTTTTCCGTTTTTAAGAATGAATAACTAGTCTATGCAAAGAAAGCATATAAAAGCTAACGAATGTGGAGGGTATTTTTGTAAATAAGCAATTTCTTTTAGAAATTATGCAATGCATATAATTGTTACTACACCGAACCAAATAGTCGATAACAAATAATCTCAGCATAACTAATGCATTACTAGTACACCATGTTCAGCACTATTCTTGTACCAAACGACCCCTAAAGATCTTCAGTTGCTGCATTTTCTCAACATGACATATAGCATGTTCTGGAATTAAGACTGCTCTATTTCTTGGCATAGGTGATAGCCATGGGATTTTGGGGGGTGATTTTGAAGCCTTGAAGGGCCTGCATGGCGACCGAAGACTGGACATCATCGTCAAATTCCACAAACGCAATACCTGGCTTCGCTTCAATCATTCGAACTTCTCTGAAGCCAGGATACTGTTTGAAGAGCACTTCAAGCATCATGCTTGTTGTCTCGTGGGGCAGATTCTGTATAAAGAGAATATTATTTGGTTCTGCAACATCTTCCGCACTTGGCTTTCCTTGTCGAGATGCAGCCTGCAAAAAATGTTAAAACAATATGCAATTAATAAATATAATAGATGAACATAATCAGAAACTAGTATTGAACAAAAAGAGATCAACTGTAACATATAAGAATTTGTAACATATAAGAATTTGTCATGATGTCAAGCTGCTAGTCATTGGAGTACAAGTATAACCAGGCTGTGCTCACATTACTTTGGGATCATTACAACGTTTGATATGGATAATCTTTTGCATAATAATCGACAAAGGAAAGGCAGGTTTATTTACAACTAAGCAAAGAAAAGAATCTATATGTTGGGAGAAATAATAAAATTGCAACAAACTTACAGCTGGACCTCCATTACTGTCAGCCCTTGGGCCATTAGCTGCACCAGTTTGCGGAGTTTCTTCAGTACCTTTCCTTTTTTCCACTACACATTTATATGTCAAGTTAGTCCAGATCACTACAAGCCAATTAAATAGCTGACAAATGCATTTTAAAAGTTAGGCATGCAATGCAAATACACATGTGGTTCATCAAAACTGCAACACTTATCAGGCTTCAAAAACTGAGATGAAGTTTGTGATAAAATGAAAAGCATGCATGTGAGTGATTACAGTACTCATAATTAAAAAAAATCATTGCTACCCCATGATTTTAGTTTTGAAGCCCCTTCTCTGCTATCATAAACATTTGGCACCCAAATGATGAAGAAATAGTAAGCAGGATGTGAACAACATTACATGCAATTTGACAGGTGCTACTCAATGATCATGCATCTAGTACTTTTATGTTAAACTACTTCAGTTGAACTATCCACTATCCTGTCTAGCTAAATTGTAACAAGAGAATTTTGGAAGGCAAATCTCAAAGGTACAGAAATTACACAAGAGTGCTCTTCTTGAACTATAAGATTCAATTTTTGACATTTCAGATATGAGTTTCCAGAACATGCATTTTGGGACCAGTGAGAAGCTTAAGAGAAGATGGAGCAGGTGAATAATGTACAAAAGAATGATTTTTACCTTTTTCCTCTTGTTTCTTTTTCTTGTCATAGGTCCCCTCTGCCTTAGCAATACAATCTGACTTCGATTTAGCATATTGTATCCGCTGTATCATACCAAAAGTTTAGTTAGTCACTGACATCCTTCTACTGCTCTACACCATATAAAATGATCAACGGCGAGCCAATTCAAGCATATAATACAAACAATTAGCCCCAAAGAAAGTTAAAACTAAAAAAGGCCCATCTTTAGAAAGATAGGAGTCCCTAAAGTGTCTCCTGTGCACTTGTATACAGGTTATGAGATGAAACTCTAGAGGACACACTTTGTGTTCGACATGAGCAAAGCATAGAGACAGATAGGATATGCTCCAAAAATTGAATACTAAAACCAAGCAACAAGTTACTCTAGAGGGGTGCATATTTTGTGATTTGTATTATTCTACAAAACTTAGTAAATTTCTTTCAAATCAAGCACGTGGTCATAAGGATTTAGACAAAAATAAGTAACAGATACAGAGATCTACTCTGTATAATTATTTCACCAACCTCAATCTACCCTTTCCATGTTAACAATTGTTGTGGAGCTTAGTCCATATTTTAATTTGCCTATCTGTGTAGAGCTTTCAGAGATCATCAAACTTTCCCTTCTAACTGGAACAGAAAGCCCATTCATACAAAACACAAGCATACATGTATCTAATTTTTATAATGGAGTCATTCTTTTATAACCGAGAAACACCGAGGGCCAGTGGCACACGATTCGATACTATGTTGAATAACGGGTCCACCCCTCTACTCTTCTCCACTTAAATACCAGGCTTCTGCCAGCAACAGGAATTCGAACGCGCGACCTGCGCCTAACCTACACATCACGTGATGCGCTCTTACCACTCCACCAAAACCTGGGGGCTTCGAATGGTGACATTTTAGGTTTACGTTTATCTTTTAATAATAATAATAATAATCATGGATTTATCTAAGGTCATAGTCTATCAATATTCAGGCAAGGCAGCTATATTTTCACTTCGTTATGCCACCAGAACCATAATCAGGAGGGAAAAAAAAATTAAAAGATCAATTACAAAATTCTTTAGTTATGCAGACAAGGGAGGGATAGCCTAGTGAGAAGGGCCTCCACCTCCAACCATGCGATCGGGAGTGAGAGTCACCATTGAAGCAAAGTGGAAAAACCAGTATTTGGCTCCTGAACAGGGTAGTCAGCGTGAGCATTACCACATTCGGTAAAAAAGATTTGAATATCTTTTTGACAGATATTATTAGTTTTAGTAATATAGCTCCTCCATCCAAACTTGGTATACCGTTTTAATGAAGCGCCGAGTATTTAGCCAAAAATTGAAATGCTTTAATCTGTAAGCATAGAGCGGAGTCAGAAGTACATTTCCATATCTTGAAAGACTACATGATTTAAAGACACACTATAAAACCAGAAACAGGGCAGTCCAAGCTGAAAAGATACATTTAGAAGAATATAGTACAGTAGACAGTGCAGTAGCTTTTTCTGACAGGACAAAGGATATCACATAAACATAGCAAGTTAATAAAGGATCACATAAACATAGCAAGTTAATAAAGGATCACATAAACATTAGCATATGCCTCTCAAGGAGACTAACCATTTCGGCTCATCACATCCTTCAGGAGATAGCTAAAGAAAATAAGGAAATAATGAAGCAGGACATTTTTGAACAGTTAAGCCACAACAGCCATGTTAATTCTGAAAACATGCACAGAGAAAACAGATTACAATCCCAACTGTCATTATGCTCACCATTGGTTTGTCGTAAAACGGGAAGTTTTGCATTTGCCTCACAGCATTACTGGCAGCTGTAACTTCACTAAACACAACCCATGCTTGTCCTCTAAGTTTGGGAGTCTTCAGCGCTACTATATCCACAATCCTCCCGTACTGCGAGAACAAGCAATAAAGAGACCTCTTTAGCTCTGCAAAACAAGAAAACATTAGCATAAAGCAAAAGCCAAACACCGGCCCTCCCGGAAACAGCTGTTGTCATAGACATTAAATCGTAAGAGTTAATAATTTTGCACCTACACACAACAAGCCAGAGAGCAGTTTGGCATTTTCAGTAACTAGAAAAGATAATAGGTTCAAAATGGCGACATCACCGGTACACATAACAAACACCAGGCACACCATAAACAAACAGAAAACTTGCAAAATTCTGTTGTAATTAGGGGACCATTTCTCGAGGCAGTATTACGTAAGAGTTATAAGTTCCGTTACTTGATAGAACGCTAACAAAGTCATTGTCAAAAAAAAAAAAAAAAAAAAAAAGAACACTAACAGAGTGAATCTTGAAGCTTTCTCCTTGATAAGTGCTTTTTTTTTTCCTGTGCCAATTTTAACCCTCAATGCAGAAATTATAATATAGGCTTTTGAGGCAAAAATGTACAAAAATAAGAAGGAAATTATCACCAGACAGCTTGATGAACATGAAGAGTATTTTGCCCTGATGTTTATGAAAGGACCTTGGAAAAAAGAGAGTATCATGTAGGATCCGTGAATGTTAAAAAATAAAGTAGACAAACAATAATAAGAATAAAGGGACAAGAAGCACACACGAACTACTTATTACACATTATGTAGCCAAAAGAACCCATAAACATGCATAATAAAATAATAACCAGTCACAGTGTGATTCCTTCCAAATGAAAACACTCGCATTAACGATCCAAATCGTTCAGCAAAGGACATTTCAGAATATCGAAGCAACCCATAACTATATTCATTGAATTATCCATCGGTAATAAAAGCCATTTGTATAGCAGGTTCTTAATCTTGTAAGCAAGAGACAGCAAATTCATTGAAAATAATTTGATCAAAATGCATTGTTTTCACTTGATGCAATTACTAAATATTAAGATTATAATAGCGAGAAGGCAGTGGCAGCATTGACGAGTGACAGATGTTGGACTTCTATGAGGCTTTTAATTTTTTATCTCCTGCCAACGAAGATTTCAGAAATATTTCTGTGTGCTTCTTCAGAGAGAGAGAGAGAGAGAAGGGAACTTTAGCCCAATCTTTCTCCACTAACTCTCCATCTCTTTAGCACATAACTATCTCAACAGCTAACCAAGAAAAACTCGTTTTTGCTGTACATAATAGTCCAAGAGAATATTGATTAATGGCTTCCTATGTAGGGTCAAGACGACAATGAATCTCATTACAGTTTTAACAGCTGGTCTAGATTTCCAGTTACTAGAAGTTCCATTCCTCCTGAAACTCAACAAACTAGCAGCAATCATGGAGACACTGGGCAAATGAACTCGACTTACTTCAGCGATACGACATGTATCTGCAAGAACCATGAAATGATCCGCTATGAACACAACATCACAAATAATGAGTTCAACAAGCCAAAAGCGAAAAAAGAAAGACAAATGAAATCAATGAATCAACTCTGTTGTCTTCTCAATCCCTAGTTGGTGTATCTGTTCAACTCTATTCGGTAAAACTCTATTCCACTAGAGCGTACGCAAACCTTACCCCTGCCGTGGGAGGTAAAGAGGCTGTTTCCGATAGACCCTAACCAAAACAAGGAGCCAAAAGAAAGAAAAAAAAAACTTCTTTTTAATAAGTGCTCATACACAATGGAGTTATAGGGTATTTTGCTGCCATTTACAACTACCCGACAATGCATAAGTTTATGAAAAGCTTACAAACAGCTCAAATTTCACATTCTTAACAATTCTTGATTTGTTTTAAGAAAACAAGAATTTATGCTAAAACCCTAGCTTAAATCTTGAAACAGAGAGAAAAAGTTACCTTCTTTCTTGACCTTCTCATTAATGTTCTTAATGTAAATAGTTTGGTTGGGTGGAATGTCCCCTGTAAGCATCATTACCCGAGTAGCTTTGCTTGTCTCTGTGATTTCTGAATGTGCGCCAGAAAATTGCAAGATGTTGGAGCTGCAAGAAAGGTGAGTACGAAGTGCGTTATGGGTTTATTGGTCTGGAAGGAATAGTGGGCTTAAATTGACGACCGGCCCATTATAAATTTTTTTTTTCTATAATGACATAATACTAACGTAGTTTAATTCGTTATAATAAATTATCACTTTTATTTTCCTGTTTAAACATTATAAGTCTGGAAGAAACGATAATATTGAATTGTTGACCGGCACATTCAAAAATAAAGTCAGATAGTCAAGGGGTTCTTCAACGGGAATTTGTCACATATTTAACATTTTTCTTATTTACCATATAGAGTTTAAGTTATATATACTGATATTATAAAATAAATTATATTATCAATATAATTTAATTCACTGTAATAGGATTATCACTTTATTTTTCAGCTTACACATTATTTGTCTGGAACGATAATAAGTTTGTATTGTACTGATAACTCGTGGAAAGATCAATCCAGTGGTCAAGGGGTGATTCAATCACATTTTGTCACACATAACATTTTAATGATTAAACAAATATAGTTTAAACTATATATAAACACTATAAAATGAGTTTATATTATCAATTTAATTTAAGTTGTCATAATAGGTTGTCACTCATTTTCACTTTACAAATCATTGCGTGTCACTTTAGTTTGATAGTGTAAAAGCTATACACACATTTCATGCTGAAAAGCACAAACTTAGTCAAACATATGCTCCCTCAGTTTCAATTAATTTATGTGGACCTATTTACTTATTAGTTCGTGTCAAAAAGAATGATCTTTTTTTTATATTTGAAAATAATTTACCTTTATGCAATAATTTATAGTCACACAAAATATATGTGATTCATCTAACACCACAAGTTTATAAGTCTTCTCTATTTTCTTAAACTCCGTGTCCAGTCAAATGGGTTCACATAAATTAAAATTGAGGGAGTATATTTTTGGACATAATAGTTTATAGCTAATTAGGATTGCATCTGTACAAATAGACTTTTTTTATGCAACTCTTTATATTCAGACCCCCCATTAACTCAATATAAGGTGTGCAAAAACCGGTTTAACCGATATACCAAATCGAAAGAAATGTTATTGGTTTATCGATATCGGGTTATTAGGTTAACGGTTTTGTAACTTTTTTTAATGGACTATCAGCTCAATTTCCCTTTTTTAGGTTATTGTTAATGATTAAATCGATAAACCAATAAGATTATATTAAATTTACATTTTTATACCTAATTATATAATAGTGGCTTTAGAGTTTAGATACAAACCCGCTTTCCTAAATTCTTATTGTCGTTCCAGGGCTGCAGGAGACACTTAAGTCTCTCAAACTAGCTAGGGCTCCCGCCTCTCTGCCTCTCTCGACCAGAACTGCTGCTATGCAACTACTAGTTTAGGTCTCCATAGTATATAGGAAGGACTTCTCTTTGTTGTTAAGAATTGATTCTCACATGACTTACATTTCTGCCAAATTATTCGGTAGATGGTATTTGAAAAAAGTTATGGAAGCAGATGAAACATTGAGAAAGCTTGGACAATTACTTATTAGACGTGAAGGAATATTTGTGATGGTATATATACTTGTTCTATTGTTTTGCTCCTTATTTGAAATAGGACTAGAGTCATCTTTAGATAATCATATCCAAACTACTAGTTTAGGTCTCCATAGTATATAGGAAGGACTTCTCTTTGTTGTTAAGAATTGATTCGCACATGACTTACATTTCTGCCAAATTATTCAGTAGATGGTATTTGAAAAAAGTTATGGAAGCAGATGAAACATTGAGAAAGCTTGGACAATTACTTATTAAACGTGAAGGAATATTTGTGATGGTATATATACTTGTTCTATTGTTTTGCTTCTTGTTTGAAATAGGACTAGAGTCATCTTTAGATAATCATATCCATACGTTCCCTGATGGGAAGCTTATGCATTATGAGACACTACAAATGCACTTATTTCTTCTGTGCTTTATTTTTGGTTTTTCATCCTGTGTCCGGTATCCGCATTGCAGCCCGATTATATTCTATTTCTTCTGTGTTGATCATGCAATAATTAGAAATATTACAAACAAATGAAAAATAAGAGAAAGAAAAACAACATTTAGAGGAACATTTTCTTATCCGTTAAACTGAAAACTGATAAGAAATATCATATTTTTACAAACGGAAAACTGATAAACCGAACCGATAATATGCAAAATTGTACTGAACCCCTAACTCAATATACTAAATTCATTAGCGAATAATGTTCAAATACTTTCAAGTAAAATTTTCACAAACAGCTACCTGTTAGCTCCTTCTAACAACCTATAACTACATGTTCTACATTTACAATTCGTAGCTGGAGGACCTATATTTAGCTAGTAGATGCGTCGACTTAAATATAGGATAAATATTACGGAAATACACACGCTGAGAAAACTGAAAGTGCTATATTTATGGAAACAAAATCTATTCCAATTTAAACTAAAATCAGTTTTTAATGTTTCCTGATTCACACAAATATCCTCCTATTCCATATCTGATCTCATATCTCATTCAAACAACTAACAAATTCAAAAAAAATTGAATTCAAAAGGTACATTCATATTTTTAACCAAAAAAAAAAAAGGTTCAAAAATTAGTTCATAAAAAACTTTGAAAAATAACAATATCAAACCAGTGAACAGAGCTCGTTTTAAACGACGAATATATATTTGAATTCATTTGTTGAAATATCGAATTCAAGTTGAGTTCATAATTGAGGTAACAACGTTTTCCCTACAACTTTTTTATTTTTTTTATTTTTCTGAAATTTTGAAAAATATATGAAAAATATATCTGAAATATAGTCAACAGAAACCAGAATAAGTAATATTGAACATAATAATCAAAATACAATTAAAATATAGCCAAAATATAGTCATAATTGAGGTAGCAACGTTTTTACTGCAATTTTTTTTTCTGAGACTTTTCTAAATATAGTCAAAATATAGGAAAAATATATCTGAAATATAGTCAACAGAAACCAGAATAAGTGATAGTGAACATAATAATCAAAATACAATTAAAAATATAGCCAAAATATATATGAAAAACAACTATTAAAATATCAATCCAAAACATTAGGAATTGAAAATTCGGGTTCTATACCTCTAGTCCTCATCGGAGTAGAAGCTTTCTTAGCCATTTCACTTGAATCTATCAAAAAACAACCAAGAACAAATAGTGATAATTAATTATTTAGAGTTGCATTGCTGATTCAAACGGAAAAAAAAAATATAAGTTAAATACACGGTGAAACGTAAAAATCAGTATAGAATCTTACTTTTTTTGGGAATTAGATTTGAATTATGAGTGAAATTAATGAGTAGTTAATTAGAGATAAATAAGGAAGTTGAACTATTGTAAAACTGATTTGAAATTGGAGGAAATTAAGGGATATTGAGCATAATGACATGTATTTAGGGGGATAGGAGTCAGCTTACCGATTCCTTAATAAGCATTCATTCCTGGACTTTACTTGGAACAAGTTATCCCCATATGGAGTCCGCCCAAGGGAGAAATCCAATCCAATGGGTCACTGGGACTGGGCTTGACATCAAAGATAGAGAAAAGCGTATAAGCGCG